>NC_048308.1:28045778-28165787 GCF_013100865.1 Trachemys scripta elegans
CGTCAGCAGGTAAATAAACTGGCCCGGCCCGCCAGGGTGCTTACCCTGGTGAGCTGCGTGCCAAATGTTGCCGACCCCTGGGATATGGTATACATGGAATTTCCTAAATCTTTTGACAAGGTCCTTTACCAAAGGCTCTTAAGCAAACTACGCAGTCATGGAATAAGAAGAAAGGTCCTCTCACGGATCAGTAACTAGTTAAAAGACAGGAAACAAAGAGTAGGAATTAATGGTCAGTTTTCAGAATGGAGAGAGGTAAGTAGTGGGGTCCACCAGGGATCAGTACTCAGACTCTGTGCTGTTCTACCTAAATGATCAATGAGGTGGCAAAGTTTGTAAAGAATACAAAATTACTCAAGATAGTCAAGACCAAAGGTGACTTTGAAGAGTTACAAAGGACTCTCACAAAACTGCGTGACCGGGCAACAAAATGGCAGATGAAATTCAGTGTTGACAAATGCAAAGTAACATACACCGGAAAACATAATCCCAACTATACATACAAAATGGAGTCTAAAATGGCTGATATCCCTCAAGAAAGAGATCTTGGAGTCATTGTAGTTAGTTCTCTGAAAACATTTGCTCAATGTGCAGTGGCAGTCAAAAAGCTAACAGAATATTAGGAACCATTAGGAGAGGGAAAGATAAGACAGTAAATATTGTTAGTTAGGATCCTAAATCTCACTGACTCTCAATCTAGCCCTTTGTGAATACAAACAGTAGATTTACCTTGTAACTTCAAAATGGCATTTTCTTGCTTTAGTTGTTGTTGTTATTAATAAGCACTATCTGTTGAAGAAGATTTAGTGTAGAGCTGATTTGCAAATATACGTTTTCTTCCTGAGAAAAATTTTTCTTTGAATTTTTTTATATTTTTTTCAAAAACCAAACAAGAAAGTGAAAAACTAGAATGTTCTGGTTTTCAGCTGAAATTTTTCAGTTTTTCAACAAAAACCTCAAAAAATTAGTTGAACACAGACATTTTCAATGAAATTTTCACTGCAACCAAAAAAGCCTTTTCTTGTCAAAAAATCTTTGCTGGAAAATTTTTGACCAGTCCTATTTAGTGCTAGCAAAAGAGGAACTATCCCCAGTGTTGTTTCTAGTATGCTCCCAAACTGCTTTCCAAACAAAAATAACGCTTGCCTTGTAAAGTTCACATTCTTGAAAAGAGAAAATACAGAGTGAGGTGGAGAGCAGGGGAGAAGAGAACAACAAACAAGATGGCCAAGTGATCATTGGCCACATCCCAATAATGCAAAGAGATATGGCATAATAAGGTTTTTGATAACCTAATAAACATATCAGTCTATCTCTGTATATTAAGGCACACAAACCCCACCATACCATTACAGTAGTTCATACATTTCATGGTTCAGATGGATCTTTAGAATGGATTTGAATGAGGAGAGGAAGGGTAGCTTTGTAGATCAGCTCAGAAAGGGCATTCCATGTGTAGGGAGCAGCACTCAAGAACTCTTGGAGAAGTTTGGTGAAGTAGAAAAACAGTGCATCAAGGCAGGGAACATTGATATAGCAGGATGGTAGGAGACACAAAGTGACAGAAAACGACACCAGTGCATGGTGGATGATAAACAGGGAGGGGTAGAACTATTCAGGTCTTTGAAGCTTGAACTTGATACAGTGGAGGAGTAGATGGTGGAAGGATTCAAAAAGGGAGGTAGGGTCATCAGAACAAGGAGCAGGGACCTTAATGATCATTTTGTATGGTCTGAAGTAAGACAATGTGGGCATCAGGGAGGACCGGGGAGAAAGTTGCAGTAGTGAAGATATGAAATAATAAGGACTTGAGTAAGAGTTTTAGTTGAAGAGACAGATTGAAAAGGTTATATCTTAATGATGAGACAGGATTTGGATATGGTTTCGTGCATGGTCAAGGGAAAGGGAAAAGTTTAACATGCTTTCCAGGTTACAGGCTTGATAGACAAGGAGGATACTGTGATGTTGTCAACAGGGACAGAGAATGGGGAGATGCACAACAGGGTGAAAGGAGGCAATTCAGGAGTGGACAGGTAGATCTGAGAGTCATCACCATGGATAGGGTAGATGAAACAATGGGTAGATGCAATCACCCAAAGACAGTATCACAAAAACCCGGAAAGGGCACAAGTTAGAGATGGTGATCAAAAGTGTGAGAATCAGCAGAAAGATCAAGGAGATTGAGGCTAGAGCAGAGACCATGAGATTTGGCCAAGAAGAGGTCAATAGAGAAAGGGACATTTTAAGAGGCGATAGTGAGTAATAGATGGATTCTATCCAGGATGGAGTTTGGGAGGTGGTTGGAGGAGGAAGGGAGGTCAGGGAACATTCCAACAGTATTGCTGGAGGATGCTACACAGAAGCTACTATGGTTAAACATTTTTAAATCAACGTGTCCAGATAACTTGCATCCAAGAGTTCTGAAAGAGCTTGCTGAACCTTGATTTTCAATAAGTCTCAGAGCACAGAGGAGGTTCCAGAAGACTGGAAGAAAGCTAATGTGCCACTTTTTAGAAATTATAAATGGGATGACCCAGGTAATTATAGGCCTGTCAGCCTGACAGTGATCCCAGACAAGATAATGGGCAGGCAGATTCGGGACTTAATTAATAAAGAATTAGAGGAGGGCAATGTAATTAATGCAAATCAACATGGGTTTATGGAAAATAGAGCCTGTCAAACAAACTTGATATCTTTTTTTTTACATATTTACAAGTTTGATTGATAAAGGTAATAGTGTTGACGTAATATACTTAGACTTCTGCAAGGCATTTGACTTGGTACCACACAATATTTTGACTAAAAAACTAGAACAATATAAAATTAACATTGCACACATTAAATGGATTGAAAACTGGCTAATAGGTCTCAACGGGGAATCATCATCGAGCGGGTATGTTTCCAGTGGCATCCCTCAAGAATCGATTATTGGTCCTACGCTACTTAAAAATGTTTATCAATGACCTGGAAGAAAACATAAAATCATCACTGCTAAAATGTGCAGATGACACAAAATTTGGGGGAGAGGAAAAAAATGAAGAGGATAGGTCACTGATTCAGAATGATATGGATCGCTTAGTAAACTGGGAGCAAGCAAACAATATGTTTTAAGACAGCTAAATGTGAAAATGTGAATGTATATCCCTGGAACAAAGAATGTAGGTCATATGTGGGGGGGGGAGGGGCAACTCTATCCTAGGAATCAGTGAGTCTGAAAAAGATTTGGGGGTCATGGTGGATGATTGACTGAACATGAGCTCTCAGTGTGACACTGTGGCCAAAAAAGTTAATGCAATCCCAGGATGCATAAACAGGAGACTCTTGAATAGGAGTAGAGAGGTTATTTTCCCTCTGTATTTGGCACTGGGACGGCCGCTGCTGGAATAATGTGTTCAGTTCTGGTGCCCACAATTCAAGAAGGATGTTGATAAATCGGAGAGAGATCAGAGAAGAGCCAAAAGAATGAGTAAAGGAAAGAAAAAACAATGAGGAGTCCTTGTGGCACCTTAGAGACTAACAAATTTATTTGGGCAAAAGCTTGCGTGGGCTAGAACCTATTTCATCAGATGCATGGAGTGGAAAATACAGGAGCAGATATAAATACATGAAAAGATGTGAGTTGCCTTACCAAGTGTGAGGTCAGTTTAACAAGACAAATAAATTAACAGCAGGATATCAAGGGAGGAAAAATAACTTTTGAAGTGGTAATGAGAGTGACCTATTTTAAACAGTTGACAAGAAGGTGTGAGTAACAGTAGGGGGAAATTAGGTTTAGGTTTTGGTTTGACCCAACCACGCCCAGTCTTTATTCAGGCCTAATCTAATGGTGTCCAGTTTGCAAATTAATTCCAGTTCTGCAGTTTCACATTGGAGTCTGTTTTTGAAGTTTTTTTGTTGTTGAAGAATTGCCACTTTTAGGTCTGTTACTGAGTGACCAGGAAGACTGAAGTGTTCTCCTACTGGTTTTTGAATGTTATGATTCCTGATGTCAGATTTGTGTCCATTTAGTCTTTTGCATAGAGACTGTCCGGTGTGGCCAATGTACATGGCAGAGGGGCATTGCTGGCACATGATGGCATATGCCATATTGGTAGATGTGCAGGTGAACGAGCTCTGGATGGTGCGGCTGATGTGGTTAGATCCTAGGATGGTGTCCCTTGAATAGATATGTGGACAGAGTTGCCACCAGGGTTTTTTGCAGGGTTTGGTTCCTGGGTTGGTGTTTTTGTTGTGTGGTATGTAGTTGTTGGTGAGTATTTGCTTCAGGTTGGGGGGGCTGTCTGTAAGCAAGGACGGGCCTGTCCCCCAGAGTCTGTGAAAGTGAGGGATCGTCCTTCAGGATAGGTTGTAGATCCTTGATGATGTGCTGGAGAGGTTTTATTTGGGGGCTGTAGGTGATGGCTAGTGGCGTTCTGTTACTTTCTTTGTTGGGTCTGTCTTGGAGTAGGTGACTTCTGGGTACCCTTCTGCTCTTTCAATCTGTTTCACCAGTACAGGTGGGTACTGCAGTTTTAAGAACGCTTGATAGAGATCCTGTAGGTGTTTGTCTGAGGGATCGGAGCAAACGTGGTTGTATCTTAGAGCTTGGCTGTAGACAATGGACCGTGTGATGTGGTCTGGATGAACCTCACACTTGGTAAGGCAACTCACATCTTTTCATGTATTTATACCTGCTCCTATGTTTTCCACTCCATGCATCTGATGAAGTGGGTTCTAGCCCACGGAAACCTATGCCCAAATAAATTTGTTAGTCTCTAAGGTGCCACAAGGACTTCTCATTGTTTTTGCTGATGCAGACTAACACAGCTACCACTCTAAAAGAAAGAAAACATGCTTTATAGTGATAAACCCAAGGAGCTTGATCTATTTAGCTTAACAAAGAGAAGGTTAAGGGTGACTTGATTACAGTCTCCATGTACCTACGTGGGGAACAAATATTTAATAATGGGCTTCTCAGCCTAGCAGAGAAAGGTATAACATGAGCCAATGGCTAAAAGTTAAAGCTAAACACATTCAGACTAGAAATAGGCATATATTTTTCATGGCAAGAGTAATTAAGCACTGGAACAATTTACCAAGAATTGTGGTGGATTCTCCATTACGGACAATTTTTTAAATGAAGATTGGATGTTTTGTCTAAAAATTATGCTCTAGGAATTATTTTGGGAAATTCTATGGCCTGTATTATACAGTAGGTCAGACTAGATTAGCACAATGGTTTCTTCTGGCTTGGACTCTATGAATTTATGGAAGTCAGCAGCTGTAGATGTATTCTGGAAGTTAAGAAGTGAAGGGAGATAGAGTGGTAATTGGAGAAACAGCTCAGATTAGAGGATGCTTGTATAGTAAGGGGAAGGAGCGAGGTAAGTGAGAGGACAAGGAGGAAAGTGATTTGGTATGCATTTGAATCAGTGGTCTTTAAGTTAAAGGCTTGTCAACTGATTACAAATCTACGGCTCCACCCAGTTCCCCTCGAAATTAGAATTTTAAGTGTGAACCATGCTATTTCCAATGTCTCATTTTCCAATATTTAGAGTTTGAAATATGTAATAAAAAGCTTTCTAATTATATTAGCTGAAGGCAAAACTAAGGCTGGTATTAGAGATACAATTTCCAGTCTAAATCTGAGCAGACACATATACTACAGTACATACTTTTAGGTGCATTAGCTACTTTGATCTATGGCAATAATAAATGCATATTTTAAAAAATATAAATAAAAGCTGATCTGCGGAGTTAGAGAAGAAATAAAAACAGGCTGCAAGCCCTTGGACGCTGCCCTGTATAAGAGAGTGCACTGTACTGGGACTGTAATTCATCTCCTGCAACAATCTCAGTTCCATAATATTTTGGGGGCAATGTTACTGAGGGTTACTATTTTGGGGGCATATATGTAGGGATGGGGCTTATAGAAAATACACTGCAGCAGATTCTGCCTGTTAGAGCTGGACTCCCACTGGAGGCTATGCACAATTGTATTGCCCAGGGTAACACCTGAAGAGATTGTGCCAGCGAGTTATGATCTCAATTGGAGCTCCCAAATTCATAAGGGGAACATGTTTACTGCTTTGTCTCTTAAGAGGATGCAAGATGCTTCCACCTGTGTGTGTGTGGTAGGGGAAGGCATGGATCCAGAAGGTACCAGGAGGGATCGGGCCCTGTGCTCTGGAGTGTGTGTGGTGCTGTTATTATGCATGAGCAATCATAGGGGTGCAGAGCATGATGAGGTACCTTACACTTTCCCCAAAATCTTGCAAAAGAGGGAACAGTCTGGTTGATTGTTTTCAGGTGACAAAAAAGTGAATTGACTAATACATGAAATTACAAGAGATCAAGATCCTTCTAGCTTACCTCATTCAAAAGAAATTCTGACACCTCTTTGGCGTACAGCTGCAAATTTTCTTCACAAAGCAAGAGGAGACAATTCTCAGTTCAGATGTTTAGTTTGAAAAGGGAAAACTGGATGCTAAACTTACAATTTCAAGAGTCTATCTTTTGTGAAGGAAAGACAGAAACACACTGTATTTCAATCTAGACTTAACCCCTACTGCTCAGGAATGCAGCCGAGGTGGAACATTTGGATTATCTGTTTCCTTTTAATAAAAATAACTGTCAAAATGTATACTTTGAGAAACAAATGGTACCTCACATGTGTCGATGTTAACTCATGTGGAGAGAATCCTTTATTCCAAACATGATTATACTGGTGGTGCCATCTGTACCACACTAATACAATTATAAGGCTATTTCAGACTTATTAATTTTTTAAACAAGGCTTGACAAAAAAAAGTTAATTCATCTGTTTCAGTTTATGTCTTTTATTTCTCTCCCCTATTGAACAATGATTGTTGTTTCTCCCTCCGCATGCTCATTGGACCACTGTAGCAGGGTGCTGGTGCAGAAGCAGCTAATTAGCCCCTGCACAGTCAGCGCCAATCAAGGAAAACGGATTGGGGCTGATGGAAAAGGCTTGATGCCAGCCTGAGGTTTGGCAACACCTGCTGGCCTGACAAACCAAGGGCTCTAAAGGCTGGGAAGGAGCCAGAAGGAAGGGAGCCACCAGGGAGTAATCAGTAATGGAGCAAGCTAGAGGCCTCCTAGATAAAGGTTGACTTTGCCTGTAAAGGAGGTAGCCAAACCTGTAAAGTTTGTATATAGATGGACACTGGTGGTGGGACAACATTAAGTAGATAAAGAAACGGGTGTTGCACAACCCTGAGGCTTCTCCAAGCCTTACTGGGGAGGGCAAACGGGCCCCAGGAACAGGGCGGGTTGTAAAGCCTGTTACAAGCCCTTTGAGGAGCTTTCTAATTTTTCCTCATTTGAAAGCCAGCATCACAGCCATTATCCCCATTGCAGTCTCCATTCAGTTACAGTTCTGAGACTGTGTAGCGTTTTCCAGCTACTTCCGAGATAAGAATGCTTGGCTTCAGACAGAGCTGTGTTTCTCCAGGATAGCAGAGCCATGGAGGAAGTAGGGGAGAAGGGAACAAATGTGAAGTGTTCCAGTCAGGGCTAAATTCTGGTTGCTTCACTCTTGTATGTAATCCTATAGACTTCAGTGGGACTGCTCACGTGAGCAAAGTTTTTGGCCCCTGTCGATGTAAGAACTGCAAAGTTAGGAGTGTTTCAGTATTTAGGTTCTCTTCTTTTAACTCAATTCTAAACTCTTTAAAGCAATAAAATTGGACATGGATGCTACTACAAATTCTTATTCCAAAGCTTTGGGAAATTTTTAGGAGTTTGGTTTAATTTTTAAATAATAAATGAAAATAAAAGTAGAAATGCAAGTATCATGTCCAGATTATGGGTATATGAAATAACCCACCAGCTCTTGACTACCATAAAAAAAAGTTAAGTAAAGCAAAGCTAAGCAAAGCATTACTAAAGGGAGATTTAAATTTCACAGAAACTTCTCTTTTTATAATAATCCAGAGACAGTCCTGTGTCCACTATGACACACGGCACTGACTGCCACGCTATCATGCATAAATGATTTCAATAGGGCTGCTGTAACCAATTCCATCCAATGCCATCTTCTTAGAAGTTCTGAAATGTGGAATTCTCCAAGGGCTTTTATCTTTCAAGTGAGTAATAAAAAGGGAAAAGAGAACTTAAATGATATTATTAAACCAGATGTTGTACTCACTTTATCAGGCAAATAAAATATATTCCTAAACCTATATTTACACACTATTAAAAACATCTGTGAACAATTCTTCTTTGTCCCCCAGATCAATAACTCACATTTCAAAAACCCACCAACAGAGGTGTTTTAAAGAGAGACCTTTAAATACACAAATGCATGATCAGAGTTATTATGGTTTACTAATAGCACAAGTTATGAAAACTCCCTGGATCCCTGCTTGCTCACTCATCTCAGGCCCCCAACAACACTCAGCACTTCTTTTTAAAAACTAGGGTTTGTTTGTTTTTTGCTTCCTTTTCTCATCAACAGTAAGAAAATTACCTTTGCAAATCAAAGGAATTTGACTCATGAGAAATGGGTGACAACATTCATAAGGGGCTATCAGTATATGTAAATGAGGGATTAATAAGTGAAATGTGAAACCCTATTTTGAAAAACTGGATCCCTGATACAAATCAAAGTTAAGGCTGATGCTGTATCTTTTATAGCTAGACAAAGTATGAGAAGTTATAGTATCTAATTGGTGCAAAACAGTATCATGCAATATGTGTTTCAATAACTAGGCACAACTTCAGGAGTTCTGAGTAGCATCAACCTTAGCTCTGAATTTCCTTGACTTTGTTTGTTTGTCACTGCTTTAAGGCCACCTAAATCTTACTTCTGCATGTTAATCTTTCCAATGTTTGAGCTTACTTTGAATGGCAAGCAGTGGTCTAGCTTTTACACTGCACAACCTTATTTTTTTCATTTTTTCTAATTTGGTAGCTGTATTAATTACTGCTTCTCCAGTTCAGTCCATATTGCCACTTTGATTATTTTAGTTTCCTGCAATTCAATGAAATGAATTATGCCATGGCACTTAAAAAGTCGTGAACGCTTATCCTTTTTAGTACTGTTAGGTTCACACATTGCAAATGTAAACTGACACAAGGACTTTGTTTGCTGTGAAATGAGAAGACAAGGCCACTGTAATCAGAAGAGATGGCCAATGCTTTTATCATAGCTGACAAATCTCAGTGCAATCTGAAATGGAATTTCATCTACAGCTTACATATAGATACACATTCAGTTTGACAGCAAAGTATTTGGTAGACATGGGGTTAAATAAAAAACCACAGCCGTTTACATGAACCTTAAACAAACTTACAGTAGCTTTTTTTTAGTCGACTGACATTTTTCTTTATGTTTCGTCAGTCATATCTGAGTGATCAGACAGCCACTACACATGGTACACCCACCAGGATTATTATCTAGACCAAAGGCCCAAAGCTCATTGTAGCGGGCATGTAATTCTTTACAATGTATGCCACGTTAACTGTGTTGGGTTATCTATTCAACAGCTGACTGAGCTGGGCTCTCAAGCTCTTCTCAACAACCATGTAAGAAGCAATGACAATTGTACTACTTCATAACAGCTGCATGGAACTCTGACATACACTTCACAGCAACCAGTCATCTATATAAACCAATTTCAAGAGCAAAATTGCATGGTGCCTCCACTCTGTTATAAACACAATGATATCCACTCAAAGCTGATAAATGCACTGTATTTCTCTAGAGCTTTAAAGAACAAGTTCCTTGCATCTGAGAATTCTCCTCAACAAATTAGGCCTCTTTATGTGCTAGCCATTAATTTAGCATTTAATAAAGTACCAGACATGGTAGAACTTTAAAAGAAAGGCAACTCAGATATTAACAGTTTGATGACTTACAGTCAAAGCTTCCCTCCTTTCCTCTTCAAAGATATTATATCTGATTAGCTAAACAGAAAGAAAGACAATAAGTAATTTAGGTTTTAAATACTTGACAACTCCTTAGCAATTTTCAAATTAATTACAGTATCTTTTCATAGGATTACATGCAATATAATCCTTATTATAGAATAAAATATCTATGGCAGCTAGAAAGTCCTTGAAAACATACTTCAATATTAACCACTCTGAAGATGGGGTATATTAAAGATTATTGAACAAATTCAACATATTTTTACCAATTAATAATTTGTATAGCTTTATTATATAGTTCTTTGGAACCTTGATTCAGATTCTTTCTCCTTGAGGACTTTACTAGCCATATGCATTGGAGCAATGCATATTGCAGAATACAAAAACTGTCATGAACATTTATAAGTTTCTCATTTTGCAAATACTGCAAATTTCCATCAAAAATTCCCTTTGAGATAACAAACTTTATGCCTTTATTTTATGCAGTGTGATAGCATCATAGCTTAGTACAGACTAGATACAATGATGATGTATCTCAGAGAAAAGATGAACTATAGCCAGAGAGATCTTCATTTCATTAACTCAAACAATCTCTGAGAAAAAGTGATTTAAAAAATTGTTGTGCTATTAAAACAGAAAATCTAGTTTTGCTTATTAAGCAGGTAAAGATAGATGCAATACTTGATTGTTTATACTGTTCAAATAGACAAATTCAAGATTAATATGAAGAATCTATCTTCTATGAGTTAATATTTTGTTGCTTTATGTTTTATATTAATCTAAATGCATCAAAATTCCTATGTTATACAGCCATTAAGCAGCCATTTTTCAATCAACAGTACAAGAAATATGCATGTGGTCAGCATACAATGTTAGGCCCTGATTCAACAAGGTGCCTGAGCACCACATGAGTAGTCCCACTGACTTAAATGGGACCACTTGTGCTTAAAGTTTGGCAAGTTGTTTAGGTATCTTGACGATCTGGGGTCATAGGGTATTCTACATGCAAGCACTAAAGTATGAGCTACAACCCACAGTGTGGTAAAAGGTATTAATTGTATTTACTGGTCCTGTGAAAAGGACACCAACTATCGTAGATGGGCAAAACCAATGTTTTTGCAAGTTTTGCAAAATAATGCTGTTTGTGTTTAGTTCTACAAAATCAAGAGTAGTTTGCTTCCCAACACTGTTTAATCTGAACCTCACAAAGCACAATGAGCACATGTTTGTATAAATGGTTCCAGTCTGGGCTGACCAAATTATCTCCCCAGGATAAATACAGAGAGAAAAGGAGACACAGAGGTCCTGTTTTTTGCTAATCCCTAATCACAGACATTTTGCTACCTTCTTTTTCCATGGTAGGAGAAAGATCCTGACTTGCTTAAATATCTTTAATACACAACAGATGCATAAGTCACCTTGGAGTGAATGTACAATGGATACTGAACCTAAATCACAATCACTTCTTGCCTGTTCATACAGTATACCCCTGTGGCTTGTTGACAATGCACTCATTGGCAGCATATAAGACTCTAGGGTCAATGCTAGCCTTGTGTCTTTGTTCCCTTAGGTGAGCTTTTCTTAAAATATTTCCATGACTTTTGTGTGGTGGTTTGCTTATATAAGAAGCCTCTTTAAAACTCATTTTATTCACCTTTTATGGAGATCTAAGCATAGATAGTATGGAATGAGAGCCATAGAAATGCCTGCACATAAATAAGAAATAAGAAATCTACGAGCAAAGAAATCAGCATGAATAAAATAATAATAAAAAAAATCAGTGAGGAGTGAGGAGAAAGGAAAGCCTTTGTAAAGAATATTTCATCCTCCCTGGTAAATCGTACATTAGTTGTATTCTTTCAGTCAGTAATAACTTAGATTTGCATAGCATCATTAATCCAGAGTGATCTAAAGACCTCTATAGACTTGGCTCTAATTTTCAAACTTGGGCACCTAAATTAGGACACATATTTGGGTGCTTAAACAATTAGAGCTACAAAGCATTTAAGCACCTAATTCCCACTGAATTTAACTGAAGCCAATGGGAGTTCGATGCCTACCTTTAAAAATGTGGTCCTTAACCATCAAAATGCTAATTGGCATGCCTACTTGAAGAAATGGTTACCGTAATTCTAGTCTGGTCTGTTGAGGTCCAACATGAAACCATCACACACACACACTGAATCAAGCTTCTTAAAGCATTAGCGATCTTGAACCAACAGCCCTGATCCTCAGGCTCTGAGCCATGCAGGACTCTGAGCTCATAGCCCAAGACCTCGAGAAGGAGGGCTTTATGCTATGCTTTCACTTTCCCAATCTCCAGCAGTAGTTAGACCAGCCTCCGCCTCCTTGAGTAATCCCTCAAAACCACTCTAATTTATGCTGGCTTCTAACATCTTCCTAGGATCCATTCCACCATATGAGGATCAGTGAAGTGCAGGATACTCCATCTACCTTCACTGCACTGTCTCCTAAAGGGGAATGGGTCAAGAGGGAGTCTTGTGAGGAGATGTCATAGAGCCCGTTATGCCAATCAGGGACTCCCCTATGCCTGGGGAATCCTCAACTGCCCATTTATGGCAGCTGTAAAACCTCTTTGCTCTGCTGAAAAGGTAATGGGATGGTTCCTTCGTTCCCAAGTTCTGATCTCGCAGATCATCAATGTTGCTTACAAACTCCAAAAATGCACTCTGAGTCTTTCCTGTAGCTTATCAATCACCGAAACGGTAAAAATAAGAGGTCATTGAGTCAATGGAATGAACCGTTCCTCCTTCTCCAGGATCTTTCCAGTGTTGTAAAAAAGACGTTTTAGCTGAGATCAAGCATATTTGCAGTCACACTCCTTTTCCAGGGGAAAAGGCTTTAATAGCAGAAATGTCTTCTGAAGAAATACTGTTGTTGTATGGCGGCACTTCAATATTCAAATTATCTTCTGTTTTACAATATGTACCACTGTAACCTGGAATACATGGAATACATCAAGCCACATTCCCAAAACTTATGGAGAGAAATCATGTACTGAATTCAGACATTTCCAGCATCAATCTGGAAGGCTCTATTCCGAACCTACACATCTGGTGCTGAATTCAGGGGACACAAAAAAAAAAAAAAAGATGGCATAAGTAATGTTATAAAATCAGTGTAAGACGCAGAGGAAGTTCAGGGCAGTAGCAAGAAAGCAAACCGGAAAGTGTGAGAAGGTGTAATTTACAATCCCCTTAGTGTGGAAATTATCCCACTGTGGAGGGACGAACGCCATGGAGAGTAGCTTTCTTCTCCTCTCTCCTACCATACTGCCCAACACCACCACAGCCTAATCCCCATGGAGCAGCGGGAAGGGATTTCCACTGGATGATGGTAACACGTTACTTCCACCACTCTGGGTTTGGCCTTCTATATTTTTAGATTTGAATCCTTTCTGTCTATAAAGCTACAGCAGCGTCACTGCAAATCCATCAGTTTTTTCACTCATTTCTACCACATTAGTTCTGATGGAAGTGGAACATCTATCCAATAAAAAAATAATATAATTTGTAGGCTTACTTCAAGGTAAATTTAATTTTGTCCAGAATAATGGCCAGATCAGAGTACTTCATAACCTCTCTAAAATTTACCCAAAATTAACATTAATATTTTTCTTAATTAAAATTTGTGTCACATTTCACATACGGCAAATCATATTTATTTACTAACTTTTGTGGACATCAATTGATTTGACTCATAAAAAGCCAATAATTATGCTACCCTTAACCTTGAAGTCCATACTGGCTTCATATTATACTGTATAGCAGGGGTCGGCAACGTTTGGTACGCGTCTGGGTCAGTTTCATTTACCTGCTGACACGGCAGGTTCGGCTGATCGCGGCCCCCACTGGCCGCAGTTCGCCATCCCGGGCCAATGAGGGCGTCGGGAAGCGGCGCGGGTGAGCGATGTGCTGGCCGCGGCTTCTCGCCGCCCCCATTGGCCTGGGACAGCGAACCGCGGCCAGTGGGGGCCGTGATCGGCCAAACCTGCCGCGTCAGCAGGTAAATAAACTGGCCCGGCCCACCAGGGTGCTTATCCTGGCGAGCCGCGTGCCAAAAGCCGACCCCTGCTGTATAACATATAGTTATACTTCATATTATACCTCCCATCTGATATAAAATCTTCCATAGATATAGGCCCTGTAATGGAGATCTGTCTTGGCTCCCAAATCCTCAGTCCCTATCCATTTCTAGTTCATAATTTACTCTTCTCAATAGGGACAAAAGGCTAAGGCTTACTGTTTGGAATTTGGCACGTGTTTGGGGCCCAATCCTGAAACCCTCCCTCATGAAAATAATATGATTGATTTCATTGGGACTACTTATGTATATATCACTCACCTAAGTAATGCTTGCACGTCTGGGCCTTTGAACTTGAAAGTTCATAGGGTCTTTCTGCATTGATGATGTAGCAATTTTTTTTAAATGGTGAAGATTTTCATATGCACAGTGAACTATTTTCATATGACTTCTACATAAAACAGTTATTTCTGTCACAAAAGTTGCTACATACTAAATTATACATCATCATTATTCTGTGTAGCTAACTTGTCACTCTAAAACCAGTGTTCATATAAGGCAATTATTGTCCAATGAGATGTTTCAAACCCAAACAAGGAATTTGAACATAAAATTTCCATTCATTTTAAAAGGAATTTGGCAAGTCTGAAAATCTCAACCAGTATGATGGGATGCTTTGATACAATCTTATTCCTGAGCTTTCTTAAGCTTTCTGTGTCTCCCATGTCTGCAATGAGCATGTCCTCACCTCCTCTACAATGTCTCACGAGACCGTCCAGGTTAAAACTTGGCTGAAGTCAATGACAAAACTCCCATTAACTTCAATGGGGCCAGGATTTCATCACTTAACACCCTCTATGGTGTTCCTTCAGAATACCTCACCAACCTCCTCTCTCCAGGTTTGGCCTCTTCTTCATCCCTTCACACCAGTGAGATCAATAGGCAGCCAATGAGCTGCTTATCATTTGCTTACGACTTCCTTAGTAAGTAACTTACTGGCAGTGCTTAATTGGTAATGAAAGAGGTGCTGCGGCTCAGTCCCAGCAAGTCCCGGCACAAATTAAGTACTGGCTGAGTGGCCAGAAAGCGGCAGCTGCTGGCTGGGCACCCAACCCAGCTCTGAAGGCAGCACCACCACCAGCAGCAGGGCAGATATAAGGGTGGCATGGTATGGTATTGCCACGCGTATTTCTGCACTGCTGCTGGTAGCAGCGCTGCCTTCAGAGCTGGGCAGCCTGAGAGCAGTGACAAGCCCCGGCACAAATTAAGCACTGTTTACTGGATCTTAAGTTCTTGTGATAGCGTTGGCTACAATTGAGCTAGGATGCTGCCTAAATGGAGTAAAAAATGAATGCGCGTGGAAGTAAACATCACTAAGTCGACCGCAAAAACTGAGCTTTGAACCCAAACTGGACAGTGGATTTTCTTTTTATTATGCCACCTTATTTGAAGGCAAGACCTTTGTGTTTAATATGCCAAACCACTGTGTCTGTTTGTAAAGTCATCAACATGAGGCACCGCTTTGAATCAAAGCACAGCAACTTCAGTGTGGCCTATCTTCCTGGCAGTGTTACAGAACGTGAAAATCTGAAATCTTCGTATCACACTTCAAATGTATTTCTCACATCAGTAACTGTATAGGAAAAAGCAATCACTGCTTCTCTTCAGACAATGCTGATACTAGCTAAAAAGAAAAGGCTTTTCCTAGATGCCAAGCTTGTGAAGGAGTGCATAGTGGGAATGCTGGAGGAGATTTTTGCCTGAGATAAAAACAAAGATGACATTGTGAACTGTGTGAAGCAAGTTCTCCTGTCTGATTCCACAGCAGAGCAAAGATTGGAGGTAATTTTCGAAGATTGTTTGTCAGCACTGCTTTCCAATTTAAAAAATGCCAAATTCATGTCTCTTGCAGTGGACAAATCAAGTGATTTAAGTGACTATCGCTGTTTGTTAGATTTTATGATGATGAAATTTTCAAGGAAGAATTTTTGTGCTTAATACCATTAGAAAACTACACCACAGGAAAGATCATTTGAAAAGGTAAAAGGCTTTTTTGAAAAAAATGGTTTAGATATGCAGAAAGTAAACTTGCTTGTTACAAATGGAGGTCCCTCCATGACAGGGACAGAGAAGGGCTTTGCTTCACATTTGGCAGCGGTATTCCTTCATTAAATACACTTCACTGCATCATTCACCAGATTGTACTATGCGGTAAGTTGTCCAGGAACTTGAAAAGAACAATGGGTATTATGATGAGATTAGTGAACTACATATGCTCAACGTCTAGCTTGCAACATCATCTTTTTAAAGCCAAATACAGTGATGTTTGCTGGTTAAGTAGGGGGCACGTTAGAGAAGTTTTGTGTACTTCAAAAGAAAATAGAGTTTCTTTCAAACCACAAGATCAATGAGGCTTGAGAATTCCTAGCAATTATGAATGTTGTCCCCTCTATGTCACAGGTAGCTTTTCTGTGCAATATTACTGGTCACTTGAATCCCTCAACTTGCAGCTCCAAGGCCGTGCAAGCAACGTTGGGGATCTGTTTGAAAAAGTGCATGCCTTT
Organism: Trachemys scripta elegans; assembly: GCF_013100865.1. Lineage (NCBI taxonomy): Eukaryota > Metazoa > Chordata > Testudines > Emydidae > Trachemys > Trachemys scripta. The sequence continues at coordinate 28,062,260 of NC_048308.1, forward strand.
CAGAGGAATCTCAAAATCTTTCAGACAGACTTAACAGGAACAATGTGAACAAAATGCGATTTGAGAATTTAAAAATTCCAAAGGCTTTGCTTTTGTTTGTTTGTGATATGTTTGTTGTCTCTGCTGATGACCTTCCCCTTCTGAAGCAAAGGACCATGCGTGATTCAATTGATGAAGATGCCTTTCAATTAGAAATTGTAAGGCTCCAAAGCTTAGATGTCTTGAAGGCAAAATTCAGAGAAGTGGGACTTTTTGAGAAGATTTCTGGACTCAATATGCTGACCAGTTTCAGAATAGCCAGAATCTAGCCCTCTATCTTTTAACGATGTTCAGATCAACATTCCTCTGTGAATCTGGGTCTTCTACCATGAACATTATAGAAAACGAACACTGCATTACCAATGCATCAGATGAGCATTTTCACCAGTGCCTGAGCCTTGCCCTGTGCTACAAACCACTGTTCACAAAGCTTGCCAGAAATCATTAATGTCACCTCTCCCATGAGAGATTGCCACAAACACAAGTACTAATATTTATTTAGAAACTTTGTTAAAATATAGAAACATTAATACTTATGTTCCAATCAAGGTCAGCTGAAGTTTTTTGTTTTTGTTTTTTATTTTGTCAGCCTTCTGCACAAATGCCCACCTCTTGTCATGAAATTCTCAAATTGGCCCACGGGTAAATCTAATTTAGTATCACTGCTTTACACAGTATGATAGTTGATGTGAGACTTTTACTGTGAAACCCCTGACCTCTGAAACTACTTTGCTATCACTCTTCTCCATACCTCTCTAGGTTCTTATATTGGCATCCATCAGGATAACAGTTGAGCACAATCTCTTCATCAGCTCTCCTCTTAAAAGCATCGAACAATGTATGTCTTCCCTTGTCTCTAGCCTTTACCTCTGCTATCATCATATGTTATTTTCACGTTGTAATTGTCTTATACCATAGCTCTCTGTAAAGTATTTTGGATATAATTTGTATAAACGATGCTACACAAAATAATTATGTGTTGTACTGTTTTATTATTATTTATTTGTATTAATGTAGTGCCTAGGAGCCCGTGTCATGGATGAGGACTCCATGGTGTGTAATCTACAGTCTAAGCACTTTTTCTACAGCCTTAGCATCGGAACTCATCTTTTAAAAGAAACAATCAAAATAAAACTGTTGGTCTTTGTCATGGGGGCATCTAATAATGAGCCATACGTGCTGCCATGTCTAAGCACAACAGCCAGACTGAGGCCATAGCTCGGAATTTACTTTAGTTTACAGCTTTGTCTGCAAACCTCATTTTACTCTAATTTAACCTTTTCTAGTTAATTTATATCAGTTCAGCTTGCCAGCCTGTACCTGCCAAATAGATCATCCTCAATCATATGTCTGATGTGGAAAGGTTTGCTCTATTTCTTCTCTGTAACCAATATACCTAATTAAAGTCTTTAAAATCTTTACTCTGACAAGATTGGACAGATATATGAAAGGAAAATGAAAGAGTGTCATTCAGCTATTACAATCAAATTGCCTTTCAAATCCACATCAAAATATTGCACCTGCTAAAAGTTTCTACAATTATTACTCTTTCACCCAGTTCTTTCAACATCACCAAGAGCTCATATTTTGGACAACCCTTTTATGGTCTTGATCTCAGTACATACAGTGAATTTGCTATGCCCATCATAGCCTTCTGACTGTAACATATTTGGTTAATGAACACAGCTCGTACGATGGGAAGGGAAAGGGAAAGTAAATATATAAAGTGCCTGTAATAAATGATTAAATTGTCCTCCAGGCACATTTTGCATATGAATATAAAGTTGTGATTAATAGGTTATCTAACACATTAACAAAGGCTCTTGCAAACACAGTTCAATATTACAATATTTGCCAGCCGTTTTGGTTTTAAATAGAGCTATAGCAAACTCTTCACTGGAGTTCCAAATTCTGGCCAACAAGGCCATCAAAGCTTCTGAGATTGCTGCTTTTCACCCAGTAGGCTTTTTCTTCATTGTGAGCCTAAATGCTCCCATTAGGCTCACGATTAAGAGTGATTTTAAAAAAATGCAGAAAACAATGTCCTGTGCCAATGAGAAATTGAAATTGCTTTATGAGCAAGTCACAACGTTACTGAAACAAAGGTGACATCTGCAACATAGTGCAAGGACTATGATTTTATTCTGAACCTAATATTCTTTACTATTTGTGAGCGGAATGTGAGACCAGACTATTCTGCATGAGTGAGAAAGGAAACACATGCAGAGTTCAAAACAATGAAAAGAACACTTTGCCTTTTCATTCATAAATTTCAAAATTAATTTAGCTTTCATGGAAGCAAGAAACTAGAAGCCTGGGCTATGTAATCACCCCTTGCACAGCTCTGCCAAATACACTTCAACTCTCATCTGCAATATCCTCCTGTTCTCACAGTCCTGTGCCCTTAAACCAAGAATGAATGTGTACTTCCAGGTATTCTGAATTTTGGAGAAATTCAGAATTAAATAAGCATACTAACTTTGGAGTTCACATTCATCTCTTATTTACACTATCAACTGTGAGAAAATGTCTGATAGTATTTGAGATATGCACAAATAAGGGATGTCGATGAGACTACTAAACTCACTTCACTGATGATGTCATTTAGTAGATGAACTCAGAAAAGAGACCGTAGAGTTGTAAAGCAATAACCCTATCGCTCCATCTAAGCATTACAGACACTTAGAACTAAAGAGAAGGTGTCCATACACAAAACATCCCCCACAACTATAAATAATTGAATTGAATATATCATATTTTGACTTGATCAGTTGTTTTTCATCCTCTACTAAGCACTTTATAAGTGCCCAGTTTTTGTCTCATTTGAATTTACATCAGCTTCTCTGGAGAAGTTGGAGAACTTTATTTTTTAAAGCATGCTTGTTTGGCAGGCACGTTTTCCCAAGATCATCCAGCTTTAATTTAAAATTTCAAAAGCCTTGCATTTAATCCCTTGAGCTGGCCTGGTACCTTGCACCATCTGTTCTGCGGTTTTGTTATAACAGCAAGCACCTGCAGAGTTTTGCAACATTTCAAGCTGTCTGTGGACAAAAATCAAAATAATTATAATTTTCATAAACCAAAGACTTCCATTCAGACGCCGCAATACCATCTAACATGGATTTTTGAAAACAAGTCTCCACAATAAAGTGTGTTTCTTATGGATAAGAGTATTTTATTCCTTTTGTTTTGCAGTGAATCAGTCCATTGGTCTATAACCAAAATCAGTGTGGAATTATAACACTCAGAAATCTTCCAGTTGACTTGCACTGATAAGTCCTTTCTCATGTTATACAAGGACTGGTCTTTACCAGATTTACACAGAAGTGTCCATTGGGTTAGCTGTAAATAACAGGGGTTGTGCAACAAATGCTATAGTGTGCTACGTAGCTCAGTCATACGTGGTCTTGTTTTGCTAATGGAATGGGCACTTTGAAAGTCATTTTACCCTCATCTTCATTTCTTTTTATGTCAATGATCAAAACTCTTGGGCTTTGAATTCCTGGTGGCAGCAGAGAAGATCCTCGTTCACAGTGACTGCAAGACTGAGCATTATCAGAAGAGGAGGAAAATGGCCAGCCCATTTCCCATTGTAATTGCTAAGAGAGATAGTGCCATGTGGATATTGCCACATGAACCAATGAGCATGGAAAACCTACAGTTTTGAGTACTATCAATCAAGAGATGTCTGCACCACGTGTGTATATATATTAGCAATATGGTGTTTGTTTAGTCTTCATTAAACAAATCTCCTTGTTACTGATAAATCCCTCCTTAGGGCATGGTCACTAATTTTATATACAACACCTATATCTTACAGTAAACAAAGTGAATTTGCACTCCAAATTATATACAACAGAACATACCATTAATTTTCCTTTATCATATTACAGGTCTCAGCCTGTAGCTATACACCTTCTGGTGTCTTACTGTGGTGAAAAATATGATGTCATTACTGTGTAAGTGAATATTTGTAAATTTGATATTTGTAAATGACCTCTAAAGTGCACATTTGTGTGAAATGAACTGTGAGTTCTATATTGGCTGGTTCAAACTGGAAATCCTCAGGCTGAACTGGGAACTTGCAGTCAGTTGGGCCATGGTTAGGCAACTGCTAAAAAAGTAAACTGAAGGAAATATTAAGAATATTGTTTTTGTGGTATAAGTTATATGTTGACATGGGTGATCCAGAAGAACTCCCTAGACAACAGTCTCCTTCGGATAGAAGTAGTAACAGTTCCCAGGTGACCTTCTGGACACAGTGAAATTGGTTCAGTACATTCCTCTGCCACAGACTTCCTTGGACAAGTCACTTAATGCTTTCCCACACCAGAATCTCTCAAATGTCTTTTCTTCTCACATTGGCAGAAGAGTTGCTATTGCCCTATCTTTGGAACAGTTATTCCCTTTCCTTTCAGAAGCCTCTCTTCTTTGTCTCTGCTGCAATGCGAGAGGGTTAGGCTGCAGCATTGTACCCTTCCAGCCTCCAGGATTTTAGCTAAGAATTGATGCATTAACCTGACTATTTTTAACCCCTCCCAACCTTAAGGAAGTACGAGGGGGAGCAAGCACTTGAGAAAAAATGTTCTTGTGGAAGTGATGTGCACAAGAGACTGTGGGAGCCAGAGCCAGTGCAGACATAGAGGGCATGGTTGTGGATGGTCCTAGCCTATGAGGATCCAGTGATTTGAGGGTCAGGAGTAGCCCAAGCTAGGGAAGACGCGACCCTTAATCACTGCACCTCAATTTCTCCCCTGTAAAATGGGTGATGTGAGATTGAATTCATGAGTGTTCGTAAAGTGGTTTGCGATCCTTTCATGAAAAGCCCTACAGGAGTGCAGATCACTATTATTATTGATTAACCAATTGTATTTGGGATATTTTGTACTCCACTAAGTCTTCTATGTAGCAATTATGTGCTATTTGTAATCACACTTCTGAATTCTTAGCAGGTCTATCGGAGCAGGACCTACAGCTTAACATACAGCTGTGGCATCTTGCAGGGCCCAGGAACTCAAAAATTTTTTTGTTCTGGTTTGTGCTTTTTGCTACAGGACACATTCCACATGGCATAGTTATAAATTTTAGATCTGAATATCTCTTGACAATATTACTGGAATTTGCATGCAAATCTATTATTAGTTGGATTAGATTGCCAGTGTGGGGGGTGAAAAAAAAATCAAGCCTGTGATTTATGCATCAATAATTCCATCATTGATGGGCTTAAATGTGTAAACATAATTTTCCCTCCCATGCTTTCAATATATTTTAATAGAATTTCAATAGATTTGACGGTGCCTGTTACTTTCAGTTATTCTTGGTGATCTCTGTGGTCTCCACATTCCTAAGGCTACCTCAGATGGGTAGACAGTCCTCATACAATCTTTACCTGCCTCTGGCAAGAAGACAGTGATCATGTTCTCTTAGAGTATAATCATCTGACAGTACTTTGTCCAAAATGAAGAAATACCAAACTCTCTTACCTTCCTTTGACTCCCTGTATTTGTGGATGGTAGTCCAGCCTGGGTACAGTCTCTTCTGCTGCCCGTCTGAGTTCCTCACTGGGCTACAGAAGCTTGCACATGATCAGTGAATCACTGTAACCAGGAGGAAGGACGTAAAGAGACAGGCACATAACACTAAATAGTTCTGCTGCTTAAAAGCAACACAGTTTTAACAGATGGCTTTACACCTTGCTAATAACCGTTTCCTCCTCGGACAATCACACTCTCCTAAGAGGTTCTGACAGCTAGGAAGAGATTAGTTTAGTCACTGACTTCCAGTGAAATTATTTAAAGAGTCTTATAGACAAATTATCTTTTAATGTCTCTGCTTACATTAAAGTCTGAGGTCTAAATCTTTCTGTTACCTATCGGAGTGTGGGGAGAGGGAGGGATGGAACTCCTGCTCCTTTTAAAAAGAGCAGTTTCACCCAGGTTACATTTGTTCCACACCACAGTTTAGCTGTTGGGTGGTTGGAGACAAGCCCACAACTCAGAGCTGACACCCTACATCCCACTTTGGAGGTGCCATGGGGGTATGGTATCTGGGCACCTCATCCTAAACTCTTGTGTGCTGGATCTGTCTTCTGCCCTGCTGCTGCATGGGGGCCCTGGGGCTGGAGGGACAGCAACACATCCTATGTACTCTTTCCACCCAGTGCACTCACATAACACAAAGCTGGATTTTCCCTTGAGTGTTCAGGAAGTGACACTTAAGTTCTCAGTAGAACTACTAAGCAGGAACTGTTATAGGCAATTAGCATCCAAACAGCCCCATTCTACTTATAGTTCATTATGTAACAGGACTCTTCTATCTTCGTAGAGGAATTGATTTTACTAGTGCACCACTGTCGCCAATACCTATTATCAGTTCTCATTTCAGACAGTATTAAAATCAGAAGCACAGAAACCTGCACTTCTAGCAAGAGATGGTTACAGTTTGATAGCACAAACTAAGCATGTACTTGAATCCAGTCACAGTTACAATATGCATTTCAAAAGACTGGCATCGTGCCAGCTGTTAGGCCAGAGAGCATCACCTTTCACAGCCCTAAATCCAAGGATACCTGGGCTCAGTTCCATTTTACTGCCTCGCAGAGACAAGTTAAGATAATTTCAGAGCTACCTTGGATCAAAAATAAACATAACCAATGCCCCACATAATATCAGATAGAATATAAGAGAACACAGACCATTAGAAAACTATGCAGGACATCTGTCACGTAGAAAGCAATTATTATGACAAACAAATTAACAAAGGGTACATTGGTACAGGCTGGCAAAGTAATGGTAGGTGGTCCCTTATTCCCTTCTCTCTGAATTGACTCTTCTACCCCTGTTAGGTTATTGAACTTTAAACCCTGTTGCTACATCAAAGGAAAGCCAAGAACAAGAAAATAAAATATACCTAAATCCAATTTTACAATCATAGTAGCAACAAAGTCATCTACAGGGTCAACATGAAATAGGCTTCAGCAAACTTAAACATGAACCATATCAAAATGGCAAGTACTGGAGCAAAAGAAAGGAATATGCTTTATTGGTACATTACTGCACTGAGACACCACAGTGCTAAATCAGAGACTTCCCTAGCCATCTTCTGCATCAGCTGATGAAAAAGCCTCCTCAGTTATAGATACATTATTTGTGTGTATCGCAATAGAACACTGAGTTTGCCAGGGGAAAATAAGATGAGTTGTGACCAAATACCTCAAGTTCTGCTTCACATCTCTGAGAGTTAAGTGAGTCTCTTAAAAGTGCTGGGGATGTCATTAGGTATAGATGAACAGATTTGGATAAAATAAGAATGCCTAGATCCCAATCCTCTTTTCAAAAGTCACATTAAATTATGCCCAAACCTTTGGGGTAAAATCCTGATCACACTCAAGTCATAATTAAAATGGAGCCAGGATTTCACTCTTGAGCTTTACAATCATTCTTCTTCATTTTTGATTTTCATTTTGCATTTAGTTTTCCAGGCTCCATCCTAGATCGAAAGGAAGAAGTACTGGAACTTTGACGAAGAAAACCTGTGTTTGAATGATTTTTTCACCTAACTTTGCAGACCGAAAATGTTCAGCTGGGCTATGAATAAGCAAACTTTTGGATGCTAGTCTGAAATTGAGCTCCAAACATTCTGTGGTTCATGCAGTGCATGTAGTTGGGAAAAAATTATCTAACTTTCACATCTTCATAAAATGGATCAAATGCAATTCTCCTTGCAGCTTCTTGGATCTTATTACAATCACATACCAGGGCACTAGGAACTATTATTGAACAGGAAGACTGTGTTGACTGTTGCTGGATATTTTACTGTGCAATGGAAGAGATTTCAACAATAAGAAGCTAACTGAGATAGTGGGACCAAAAACCTATGGTAATCTCACTATATGGACCATATACTAGTAGGAAAACACAATTATTCTAATGTTCTTCCCCCTTACTTTTTTTTGTGTGTGGTCCCTTTTGCCTTTAATTGCTTATTAGCCTCAATAACAAGTAAACTGTGACCCTTCACTCTTATCTCCAAATTCACAGCTTTCAAATTTGTCACAGTTAGCTGAGAACTTGACTTCTTATTAATAACTACAATGGTGTTCTAGAAGGAATCTAAGTGCTGCTTTATCAATTTAATTCCCATGAGATAGCATCTTGGAAAGTCTCTAAAAACTCACACAATTAAGAGCGTTGTTTCTTTATTAACTTTTTTTAAATGAAGAAAAATGGCAAATTTTATGGAGCATCATTTCATAAACATATTTTAATGCCCAGTCAAAACCAAAATATAGGTATTACCTTTGAGAACTCCTGGAGGATGGATTAGGTCCCAGAGGGCTGGAGAAGGGCAAACATAGAACCTATACTTAAAGGGGGAACAAGGAGGAGGACCTGGGAAATTATAGCCCGGTCAGCCTAACTTTGATACCCTGGAAAGATACCAGAACAAATTATTAAACAAATCAGTTTGTAAGAACCTAAAGGATTGTAGGACCAAAAGGAATTGGCAGCATAGGTTTGTCAAGAACAAATCATACCGAACCCAACTAATTTCCTTCTTTGACAGGGTTATTGACCAATGGCTGGGAGAAGCAGTAGACAAAATATTACTTGATTTCAGTAAGACGTTTGATACTGTCCCACATGACAGTCTCATACTCATACTCGGCATTGATGAGGCCTTAGCTGGAGTACTGTGGCCAGTTCTGGGTGCCACACTTTAGGAAAGATGTGGATAAATTTGACAGAATCCAGAGGAGAGCAACAAAAACAATAAAATGTTTAGAAAAACTGAGCATGAGAAAGGTTTAAAAAAAAAGGCGCATTTAGTCTTGAGAAAATAAGACTGAGGTTGGACCTGATAATAATCTTCAAATATGGTAAGGATGGTTATTAAAGAGGCCTGTGATCTGTTGTTTTCCATGTCCAGCCACAAGCACTGGTTTCTCCCTTCCCCGACCATCTCTCCACCCAAGGCCCTGTCCCTACTCTAACCCTTCCCCCCAAGACCCTGCTCCCACCCTGTCCTGCCACATTCTGCCCCCTCCTCTGAGCACACCTTGTTCTCGCTCTGCCCTCTTTCCCCCTCCCCCCTCCGTGCCTCCTGAACAGCTGCTCACGGTGGCGGGAGGCACGGGGAGGAGCTGATCAGCAGGGCCCGCCGGTGGCGGGAGGCACTGAGGGGGAAAGGGGAAGAGCTGATCGATGGGGCTGCCAGTGGGTGCTGAGCACTCACTATTTTTTTGTGGATGCTCCAGCCCCAGAGCACCCACAGAGTCAGTGCTTATGTGTCCAGTGACAGTACAGAAGAACAACTATATTAGGTCAGACCAATAGTCTATCTAACCCAGTATCCTGTCTCTGACAGTGCTCAGAGCCGGATGGTTCAGATGGAATAAACAGTGCAGAGCAATTTCAAGTGATCCATGCCCTGTCGTCCAATCCCAGTTCCTGGCAGCTGGAGGGTTAGGGAAACCTGGAGCATGGGGTTGCAGCCCTGACCATTTTAGCTAATTGCCGTTGATGGACCTATCTTCCATGAGCTTATCTAATTCTTTTTTGAATCCCGTTATACTTTGGCCTTCACAACGTACCCTGGCAAAGCAAGTTCCATAGGTTGACTGAGTTGTGTGATGAAGTACTTCCTTTTGTTTGTTTTAAACCTGCTGCCTATTAATTTTATTGGGTGCCCCCTGGTTCATGTGTTATATGAAAGGGTAAATAACATTTCACTATTAACTTTCTTCATGCCATTCATGATTTTATAAACCTCTCTCATATCTCCCCTTAGTCATCTCTTTTCTAATCTGAACAGTCCCATTCTTTTTAAACTTTTCTCGTATGGAAACTGTTCCATACACCTAATCATTTTCATCGCCCTTCTCTACATCTTTTCCAATTCTAATATAACTTTTTGGAGATGGAGTGACCAGCATTCAAGGTGTGGGTGTACCATGGATTTATATAGTGGTATTATGCTGTTTACTGTTTTATTAGCTATCCCTTCACTAACGGTTCCTAACATTTTATTTACTTTTTTGGCTGCCCTGCACACTGTTTGCAAAGAACTATCCTCAAAGACTCCGAGATCTCTTTCTTGAGTGCTAACAGCTAATTTAGACACATCATTTTGTACATATATTTGGGATTATTTCCTCCAGTGTGCATTTGCATTTATCAACACTGAATTTCATTGGTCATGTTGTCACGCAGTCACCAAAGTTAGTGCGATCCCTTTGTCACTCTTCACTGTCAGCTGTGGACTTAATTATCTTGAGTAAATTTGTATCATCTGCAAATTTTGCCTCCTCACTGTTTACCCCTTTTTTCAGATCACTTATGAATATGTTGACCAGCACAATCCTAGTACAGATCTTTGGAGGACCCCACTATTTATCTCTCTCAGTGTGAAAATTGACCAATTATTCCTACCCTTTGTCTTCTATCTTTTAACCAGTTACTGATCCATGAGAGGATCTTCCCTCATCACATTACTGCTTAATTTGCTTAAGAGCCTTTGGTGAGGGTCAAGGTAGGACAAGAAGTAATGGACTTAATCTACAACAAGGGAGATTTAGGTTAAATATTAGGAAACACTTTCTAACTGTAAGGGTAGTTAAGCACTGAAATAGGCTTCCAAGAGAGGTTATGGAATACCCACCATTGGAGGTTTTAAAGAACAGGTTGGACAAACACCTATCAGGGATGGACTAGGTTTATTTGGTCTTGCCTCAGTGCAGGGGGCTGGATTTGCTGACCTCTTGAAATCCCTTCCAGCCCGACACTCCTATGATTCTATAGTTTATGCGATGCTAGGAATCTTGGAATGCCTCTAAAGAAACAAAGAATTTCTACTCAATGTTTTAACATGTTAGAGCTTTACCTTGAACAAGCCCAAAAATCAATGGAAGCTTTGGGTTTTTTTCTTTTATCAGCTATTTCTAAAACCCAATATTTCATTTATATCAGATTAAATGTTCTGGAACGTCTACTGTAGGAAAGCTTTTATTCAGTTTTATTCAGAATTCATTCTGCTGTAGAATGCTCTATAGGTGCAGATCTTCTGGTTGTATATTCTGTGACAGACCCAGACCAGTGGGGTACAGGAGTCTGGTAGAGGGCAAATATACTGGTCACTGGATGAGTAGTTTTCTGTTCCCTGAGTGACGAGAGAAGGGGCTGCACTAGAGTAATCAGGAACCTGCTAGAACCAGTTAAGGCAGGTAGGCTAATTAGGACATATGGAGCCAATTAAGAAGAAGCTGCTAGAATCAATTAAGGCAGGCTAATCAGGGCAACTGGGTTTTAAAAGGAGCTAACTTCAGTTTGTGGTGTGAGTGTGAGGAGCTGGGAGCAAAAGGCGCAAGGAGCTGAGAGCGTGTGCTGCTGGAGGACTGAGGAGCACAAGGGTTATCAGACACCAGGAGGAAGGTCCTGTGGTGGGAATAAGGAAGGTGTTTGGAGGAGGCCATGGGGAAGTAGCCCAGGGAGTTGTACCTGTCATGCAGCTGTTAGAGGAGGCACTATAGACAGCTGCAGTCCACAGGGCCCTGGGCTGGAACCCGGAGTAGAGGGTGGGCCTGGGTTCCCCCCAAACCTCCTAATTGACCTGGACTGTGGGTTCTTCCAGAGGGGAAGGTCTCTGGGCTGTTCCCCAACCCACATGGTGAATCTCTGAGGCAAGAAAATCTGCCAATAAGCGCAGGACCCACTAAGATAGAGGAGGAATTTGTCACAATTCCTACATCTATAAGTGGAACACATTGCGAAAAGGATTTTTTCTGCAGGAATTGCATCATGGACTAGCATAAAACAGTGCACAAAGAGTATTACATTTTTCTTCACAATACTAAGAAGCTGTTTTGAATTTCCTGCATGTAGATTCTAAATCCTTAGTAAAGTAGATGCAGTCATTCTAACTCCAGCCAGATGCCAAGAGATGACCACATATGGTGGATGTTCTTTTGCTGATTACCATTCAGCAATGTACTGTCCTGAGCCAAGCAGAGACCAAAAAAGGCACAGATGCAGTAATCAAGTATGTAGAGATAAAAAGCCTCAAGAGGCACATAAGTGATGAAAGCTTTTCACAAGAAATCTAAGGTGGATTCTATTTTAATATGTTACATTTTGTTTGGTTAATTCAGACACATTTGAAAAATTGCATTGTCTTTTTCAGATGTGAAAACTCAAGAAGGTACTTAAAAAAATGAACAAATATAAATCTGAATCTTGAACATGAAGAGTTGTAAGTTCTTTCCCATACTGGTGCCCTTATTAGTTTCATGGGGCCAGTCTGGAGATGCACCAATGCAGCAGGAGCACTCTGAGGCAGGCACGCTACCTCATGGAGCTGCACAGAGCTTAGCTATTGCTATAGCCTTCAAAAAGGCATAGCATGTCTTTCACTCCATGCCCGCCATAGAAGCAGTATTGCTAGCTGATACAACAGGGTGGGGTGAGGAGGTGGGACTATAGCCCTTGAACTCTTTGAGTGAAATCCTGGTCCTACTGAAGTCATTGTGAGTTTCCCCATTCTCTTCATTGGGGTGAGGATTTAACCTTTTATATTTGTCTGAGCACTATACTTGTGCCCTGCTTCTGTACAGGTCACAAAAGAAGAGAAGCATCTTGTGGCCTCTCTTTCCCCTGGGGCATCTGTGCAGGGGCAGCCACAGTCTTTAAATGCCCTGATACATTTTTTTCCTTCCACTTGAATCATGATGTAAATCTTTATTTCCTTTTACATCTAAAACTCTTGCTGATGTCAGGAGGAGTTTCTGGGGCATAAAGAATGCAGGATAGAGTCCCAAATGTAGAAGAGATTCTGAAAAAGAATATGGGGGGTAGGGGGAAATGCTAAGTAACTGGAAATAAAACATTTTATTTTAGTAATTAATTTAAAATGAATTCAAACAATGTAAAATATAGTTTAAAGCCTGCAATTTATAAAGACTATGCAAAGAAACAGGTGTGATTATTATTAGCCCTTTCCATTAATTATTGGCAGCATCTTTGCAGTTAAATGATAGATCATAATTACTACCTTGCTCTCTAATATGCCTTATTAAACCTCAACTTCAGATTTAAACAATTAAAAACTGATTTATACATTCCTCAATTAAATATTTTGTGCATTAATCACTGTTAAAAATAACTGATATCTAATTTGAACTATTGTGTAACATGCTAATGGTTTAATCTGAGGTTACAAAACTATTTTCAATGCACTCAAAGAATAAGCATGGTTGTGTTCATAACTGTAACATTCAGCTTTAAGGGCTAACAACCAGTTATCCTCAACTTCTAATGAACATTTATCATCTTTAAAATATATTCTTGTTGAAGTATAAAAACATTTAATGCAAACTATCTTAACTCAGTGAAACTGCAGTAACATCTTGCTGGTACATTCAAATTTTAATTAACAACAAAGTGAGTACATTTAGTTGGAGAGGTATTCATTTAGGAATTATTATACCTAAAGGCATTAAGAGAGTAGATTTTTTTAAAAAAAACCTCTTTGGTGCTGTACATGCAGGTTTGTTTTTGGTGGTTTTTTGTTTGTGTTTTTAAGTATGATTTGATTGGTTATAATGCTACCAAAATCCACAGTACTTAATTTATCGAACCTTCTGATAGTGAATGAACAAAGGTAAAAATAACAGGCTAGTTATAAACTAGTACTATGATGATGACATTGTGAATTATTTAAAAAGGGCATATTCAATGTGACCATAGAGCTATCAATCATAATAGACATTGATGAGAAAAAGAGGTTTCAGTCACTTCCTATCTGCCATGAGAACAATTCTATCTCACAGGTAGCTATGAAGTGCTGGGTGACCTGATGTCACTTGCATTGTTGCTCTACCCTTTGAACGGAGAGAGTAGATTCTCTCAATATTAGAATCGAATGAGTAAATAAATTCTCAGTTCACTGCCACACTCCTTCAGAGTGCACACTTCAATTTGTCTAACAATAGAGAGGACAGAAAAGCAGAAATCTCTTAAAGCATGGATGAATTTTTTATGGAATGTTCAAATCCAGCTGCAAAGAATGGGGTTTTAAATGGTAGCAGCACTTCTTTTAGCGGTAGCCCCTAGAGACAAAATCTTCTGGAAATGTTTTGTGTTGAATTCAGTCCTTTCCAAGCATACATCTTTTGCTTTCTCTTCCAGTGAAACTCTGCTTTTACCAAATTGTTCCATTGTAGCATTCACATTGATCTTTTGGATATAAAATAAAAACATTCCCTTTATCTTTAAAATACAGAGTAACAGTGAATCATCAGTTCCAAAGGCTTAAGTTTTGAAAATACCTAGTGAGAAACCTGTTTAAACTCTCCTTTAAAATGAAGCAAATATTGCAAGTGAGAAGATGACTTTTGAGTAAGAAGCTCTTCCAACTTTTAATTTGTGTTGGATTAATCTAGAATAGAAAACTCTCACCATATGCCCACACATAATTATATTCTATATTTTCACTCAGATCGCATGTTTCATTATTGTTGCTTCCTCTAATTAGTTCACATGTTTTTCTTAAACTGCAAAAGAACAGAATATGCACAGAGCTCAAGCTTTACAAAACCAATGACACTAAAGTTCAGATTCACCAGCTCACCATAACATTACTTCCCTATAGTCTCCCAACCTTCAGTGACACAGCTCCATAGGCAGCAGTGCTATATCATTAAACATGAGCACCTACATTGCAAAGAGAAAATATTGCATGTTGTGATATTGTAATATGATGCCTCTTTATCTTTCTCTCATCCCTTTCAACTTTGAATTCTAAGTGTGTTTGCATTACATTGTGAACCTGCGGTATGGTTTCTAGGGGTTTGCCCACTACTCATCTTTATTCACTTCCCCACCCCAACAATATACTCTAAGTCTATTCATCTCTGCATAACCTCATGCACCACTCTGAAACCGTGCTTCACCACTTAATTGTTAATAACAGGTAAATCAAAGGTAAAAAAGAACTAATTAATTTTCCAGCTCAGTTTTATTTTACTGTTACTGTTTTGAGAAAATATAACAAAACCCCATTAGTGTTAAGGTAAGACCATGAAACAACATAATATAATGCAAGAAAGACATTTAATAGTGTAGAAGAATGTTAAATTACTAATTAACTCCAAGTTACTGTATAAGAAAGCATAGTAATTTACAGGATTATTGCAATATGCAGCTTAGATTGCCACAAGGGTCAGCTAGGGAGCATTTCTTTCTATATTTTTTTTCAGTGTGGTGGTTACAGTAAAATCCTTCTCACATTAAAATGTACTGTCCTTACCCACAGTTCATTGCTGCTAATTAGCAGCAGTTGAGATTTTCCTAGCAGTCATTTTTTTCTATGTTAAATTGCCAAATGTTACCAACTGCTCAAGATTCTCCATGCACTAAGTGTCCAGCTGCCCACCCTGCTCCAGAATGGTGTGTCTTTCAACTGTTACTTGTCAAGTTTAACACCTGTGCAACGAAAACACTAATCAAATTATTTGTACAGCTTTTGTTATATAAAAGCAGGTTAACAAAAGTGTTCTGGTTTCTTTGGCTAAGCTCATCACCTGGTAGAGGACTAAGAAATTCCAATCTTTCCCTTTTATTTCAAACATTCAGTACACTGCTCAAACACAGTAGGGCTTTTAAAACTGGAATGCCTCCAATATATTTCTTATTAAAAATCAAGTATTTCCACAATCTATTTAAACTTTTATTTAAGCAAGAAAGCAAGAAGAGGCATCTTTTAGTTTTACCTAAATATATAAGAAAAATGCCATAACTTTGATTAATAATTGATTAAATAAACCATCCACACATCAAAGACAGGAAGAAGAGCTGTTCCACAGAAAGGCTAGACTATCAAATAGCACTTTGTTGTCTTAAACATTGCTCAGATCTGCAGCATTACATAGCACATTGCACATTAATGTTTGAGGTTATAAGTGACAGGGGTTTTTTTGTTTTTAAAGGAAAACGGAATTAGCTCTTTTTCTTCATAATTAAATACTAGTAGGATTAAAACACTGGAAATTTTGAAATAATAATAATAAAGCGTAATCATTTCCTCTCTGTTTCATTGGCTTTATGACTAATTTATGTTTAACCTTCTTGAGATTCTATGATCAGAATACAATTTTTTTTTTAAATTCAAAGCAACTGTCACTGGTGTCCAATACCAGGGCAAAAGGGCTTGGACACTTAAAAACGTTTTAAAATTGAAAGAGGCTATATGATGTTCTTCAATACCTGTTAACTATAATCAGAGAGGTCATGAAATGATTACTAATTGCTTTGTCAAAATTAACCCAATGGAAGGGTACTCTATCATTGCACCTGTTATGTAGTCACCATGGTTTAGAGTTTTGTGCAACTACTATTTCATTTCAAAGACGCTTCAATGCTTTGTATTGCAATAAATTTCCCAGGATTGCCTAAGAGCAGAGGGGCACTGCTCCCCAGTCTGTATTTTATCTGTTAGGATTCTTTTTATTTTTAGAACTTGGCTGAAATATTATAAAATAAGTGAATTCATTTGTGCTTCATTTGCACATGAAAAAGGATTGTAAAATTTACCTGTGACATGAGTGTAAAATTCATTGTGCTGACAAGAATAAATCCATTCAGTCTGTGATCAAAACTGTAGCCCAAGGGTAACACGGAACAAGTGTCAACCACATTTTGCTCTAAAGTGCCACAAAAATCCCCCCTAGGAATTCCAGTCATGATGTTCTAAATCTATATTTATATAAGGATTAAAAAAAACAATATGAAGGGCATATAAAAGGTAGAGAAACTAGATTTTCTGGACTGTTATTGGTTTAAGAACTATTTGATTTAAATTTTTTCTCCAAAATGTGACATTTGTAATATTATACTTTATAATAAAGTACATTATTCAACTCTTAAAAGTATCTCTCCCCCCAAGAATGCAGGGGTCTGCATGTAACTCCCATTAGTAGTATTGATGTTGCACATCTGTGTAGACATATGTATCTCAATTAGATTCCACTTCTTTTTGGGAAGCAAAATGCTGACCCCTAAATGATTAAAATATGTTACATTGCATACTGAACAGTCTAACAAATAAAAAAGGTCTAACATTTTAGATATATAGAATTTGTTCTGCAGAAATCATGCCAAAACTCCAATTCAGCAGGGCACCTAAGCACATGCTTAAATACATCCCTGTAAGGTTAAGGATCTAAGTGCTTAATTCCCCATTAAATTCAATGGACATAAACATGTGCTGTAAACTAAGCCCATACTTTAATGCTTTGCTCGACGGGGATGGACTTAAGTACATGCTTAAATACTTTGTTGAAAATCCTTAAATCCTCCTTCACACTTCTTAGACCTCATTCAGGCAAAACTCCCACGTGGCCAATCCTGAAAGATGCTCAAGCACTCCCCACACCTAGTGAAATTAATGGAAGATGTGGGTGCTCAGCAGCTCTCAGTAGTCAGTTAACTGTCTTCAGGTAGAGTTTTCTCTGTGTAGGAACTGCAGGATTTGGCCCACAGTAAGAAAACAACTGCATATGTTCAGCACCTTTAGGGTCAGGCCAAAGGTGAGCAATTTATTATTTTTTCAATCTATGCTTTATTTCAGACCTCCCACTCATTTCAATGAGCATTCTGCCTGGTAATAACAGAAACATCAGTTCCTTTAAGTTAATCATGTGAATACTTAATAGATCACTCTTTCACTAGCTACTTGGAGAAAGCCACAAAGAAAGAGAAGCAGACAGAGGGTTAGAAAAATGTATTAGAAAAAAAGCATGTTTTAAAATTGTAAGCATTATTTCTGTGCTTTAACAGAGATGTATAATTACATTTGGATAGACCAGAATACTACACACTGTATGACCCAGAAAGTGTCTGGATAGTAGCTGCTAATCATTGGTTGTTTTACCAACAATAGAATATCTCCATTGTATCTACCAAGCAGAGATGGCAAACTGCAAGCTTTATCCTCTTATTTCCATACTAGCATCAGTTTAATATTATTTGGAAATATTAAATCAAGCCCATGGTTACAGAGACCATGTGCACTCATGAGAGAGAGCACACTGATGCGCAAACTACATATGTGAGCTCAAACAGAAATGTATGATAAGAATAAACAGATTGCTTGGCATAATAAAATATTTAACATGTACCTTTCATTCCCAGGCAGTACCATATACCCACCACCATTTTTGCATTAACAAAATTTAAAATATGTCAATATTAGTTTCCTAGAAATTTGAGTTTGCTTAAAATAGTTGAGCTAAGTGATCTTAAAGCATCATATATAGCTGTTTTCACATGCAGAATCAGATTGTTTTCCTAATTTTTCAATCATTTGAAGGAATATTACAGAAGATGTTACTAGGATTCTGAATAATGACTGCAACTGTTCAGATTTTCTATAATACAGTTGCAAATCCTTCTTCCTCTAAAACTAAAAACACAGTTAAGTGTATTTTGTTTGAATTTACACCCCTACTGAGAGCTGCCACCTTCTAGAAGGTTTATGAGTGACAGCAGTGGTCCTTGGAGTGGACCTCTCTCTGACACCTTCCCCAGCAGGATGCCATGCATCACCAGGCCTGCAGGACTTTCCCCTGCTGAGTAGGCCTGGCTTGTAGCTTCCCTCCCTTATTTGACCACTGACATGCTGCGCTGGCACTAACTCAAATAAGGATATAATAGTAAAGATACATCTTAAGTAAGGCACTGGGCCATAATTGAAGCGGCAGGGACGTCACCGTCAATCTATAACATTCGGTCTTCTTTGCAGCAAGCCTAATATAGATAACTCAAAAAATAATCATACTGATGCTGCATACTGTTACAAGTCAATTAGATCTAGTGATTCAAATCTATGCATTTTGTAAATAATCTCGAGAAGATGCCTAGGACCAGCATACTTATCTGCTTCTACACATTCAAAATGATTTTCCAGTTCACATATGGAAAAATGATAATGTATGAAGAAGAAGATTGTGAGACTCCAGAATTACTATATTAGTATTGTTGTTCATAACATTAATCATTAATTTTATAATCTTGAATAATAAAAAAGAAAATCAAGTTGTTGCTTCCCCGAAGGCAGTGACACTGTCTGTATCCTTGTGAAACATCCTAACCTTTTATATAACGTGTTATGAATTCCAAAAAATCAACTATTTAGCTAGTTAATGTGGACCTGATTAAACAGCTCCAGTCAAAATTAAATATGCAGTAATCAAGTACTGAAGGATTAAATAAAAGAAACAACAATATTCAACCTTATGAGTTATTTACTCTCTGTAGAAATACTCTAGACGTCATAGCATATGCTGTTCATTTTTTGTCCGGTTATACCAAAAGGAGGACAGGACACATTTGATATGGTTTTAATCAGGCCACAACTTTATTATTAGATGTCTGGGCCTACCCGGCAGATAAAAGTGTACAGTGCAGGTAACCCCATGTTCATTCAATTACTTCCCAAGGAGTGGAAGGTGAAAAAAGCCCAACTCCACCTAGGTCAATCTGGTAAGCAAGGGAAAAAATCCTTCCCAGCCCTCCTAAAAAGGGGTGCTTGGTGCAATGCCCACAGCAGATCTTGACCAAACCTGGTTCTTCACCACCTAAAGTGAAGAGAGAGTGGGTGCTGCTTCATGCTGCTCCATGTAAAAGGGGGCTTCACCATGCAGGCTGCCTCTTTTAAATCCTTCTGCCCTGCTGGTTCCCAGGGGATGAGTCAGTGTCATCACACTGGCCCCTTGTCCCCTTCTGCAGCAGTTTGACCTCTCCCCCATCTGCCCCATGCCATAAAGCACTGTTCCCTTCATTCAGCCAGCGAGCCAAATTCCCTCCCCAACCTAAAGGTGCAGCATGGTCATTGTCCTTTCAGGAGAAAACTCAAAGTAAGCTTCATCTTAGTCTTCAATGAAATATACTGTAATCATATGGAATACATGAAGAAAGAGTGTCTAGTAATCACAATGGAATCTTATTTATACATGCAGAATAAAATTAACCACTGGAATTATATGAAGTATGTAACAACAATTATATCAAGCAACTTTCTAAAGTCATTACAGCCCGTAGCTAGCTCTGCCACACCACTGTCTCTCTTTAGCAATAGCCTAAGAGACCCCTGGCAGTCATGCCAAAATACATCTTCTATTTTGGATAACAGTAGAGAAAAGGAAATTAGAAAGTAAGAGAAGTACTGCTGGGAAAACTCATACAGCTAAATGCTGTAGTTGCATTTGAACATAAGGCATAATATTTGTATTTTCTACATAAACATTGTTTTCAGACTACACTGAGAATTCAAAACTAGCCAGTTACTATATTCTTTCACCTGGCCAGTTTCATTTAATCAATTTTTGACTTCATAATTGTTCTGAAATCTATTTGGCCACAAATACATTCATGGGAGCAAAACATTTTATCGCTGTAATAAAGAATAATTTGGGCAAAGGGGGCTGAATATGGTATTCCTTGTGTATCCAAAATTCCAAGACAAGTCGGTGCAAAGTTTGGGTGTACAAGGAATGCATTATCTTGCCCAATATGTGATACACTCAGCATTTAGGCTGTTTCATCAAGGTGTTTAAATATACTGAAGTTTATGTTGCTTAATGTTAGGTGTGTGCTTATGCACTTTGCTAATTTACAACACATTGTTACATTGGAAGTATTTTAAATTTTTATTTCAAAATGTGCATTCTGTTAAGAATCAATTTGTGAATTATTTTTTAGTTGTTTCATTACTCAGTGAGGGTGAAATTCAACTTGGTTATCATAAAGCCATTCAAGACTCACCAAATCACTTATGGCCCATGGCATGGGGTGACCATTTTTAAAACATGCATTTCTGCTAGGGCAGCAGAAAACTCAGTTAATTTCTTGTTAAGGTTTCTCAGATGATTACATATTGGTTATAATTATGTAATTGTAAATAAAAGACTAACAATTGTACAGTCAAATATAAACTGCCTATACACTGGAAAACTTGGAAATAGCCATTTAAGAGACGGTTATGATTTGTACAAATGATTAAGGATAATACCAAAAATCATCTTACATATTTCACAAGCTTAACTGTGACCCAAAACACATATCCTGGAGTTTTCAATATCTCCATCACTAATGTGTATATTCCAAAAAAAGAGAAATATTCCTAAATTAAGCTAAGGCTGTTGCTAAGTGCAACTCTAAGCAAGGCTCATCACTAAAACTCTAAGCATTAAAAACTATGGAAATCACAATTTGAAATCACATGTGCCATTCCAACACCAATCTTATTACAAAATTCACACTTTCCATTAAAACAGAAATATTCTCATTGACCACACTGAAGAAACACCATACCCAGTACTCACCAGCCAGAAAGGCTGACTGTCCAGCCACAAAGAGGAACACGCTGCAGCCTCCTAAAGCTTTGCACAGTAACTAATCTCCAGGAGTCCTAGGAAGCACTATGCCTCAGAGACACGTCTCCTGAAGTTCATGCTGTTTTGTACATTTAATAATAAATCTGTTCTACTTTAAAAACACATTGTCAATTTCAAATCCCACTGCCAATTGGTACATTCTGGGTCCATCTCTAATAATCTGAGTGAGTTTAGCACTATTATTCAATCTGGTTGAGAAATGAATATCTACACTATTCAGTCCAATTATTTCTAATAGAAATAACATGCTTCTTGGGTTACTTTATTTCAAAACTCTTAATGCTTTACCTGTGATTATTATTATTTACAGTCTCTTTCATCAGTCTCTCTATCTTGCTTCTTCAAAATCAAATAACTATTACTACATTTTAAAGAAAAAAAATCCCTAGATTACAATGTAATAATGGCAAATGATAATCAAACCTTTCTTTGACTTTTTGACCAAAGTCTGCCTACCAGATCCATTCGCATTTATCTTCCAAGGGAACTCATGGAAATTCTCATTCAAAGTTTAGACAGTCTTTGCATCAATATTAAATGACCTTTTGCCTAGGTCTCAGTATAGTAATTAATACAATGGACCATTGCATCTTGCTGGACCTATTAAAGGTCCGGTTAGAATCTTTAGTATCCTATTCAGGTCAATTCTCCTTTTTAGTTCTAAGTATATTTTGTGCAGTTGTAATATGTTCTATCTTTCTGGAAGGATTTAAATCTACTGTCACTGTACTGTTTTTTCTGACATGCCATAGTGCTGCCTCCTTCATCTATTACGTGTGTGTGTGTGTGTGTCCTTGCTATCTTTGTGAAACAATTTGTCACCAAGTAGTTAGTTCAATCTTTATATTGATGATATGCATCTTCACTTCAATACCATTAGTACTTATTGCTCTTTTTTGTGCTACCACAGTGATACTCAGCACTGGATTCATTTCAGCTTAGCCTAGCTATGCTCATCAGTTCCTGTTGGAATTTGCAATTGAAGACTGTCAAATACAATATTTTTCAGATTGTTCCTGAGATCACAGACATCTTATTAAAGATTTTACTGATCTTATTAATTCTGGACTGAAATCAGAAATTTATTCTAATCATCTCAATGTGATTATCACAAAGCTTTATGATCAAATTCTAATATTCTTATTCACATTGAGTAGTACCTTACTTCTTGAATAAGCTCATCGACTCCAATGGGACCACTCAAGGAGTAAGAAAATACTCAATGTGAATAAGAGTTCAGAAGCTGGTCAATAAGAAGAGGCCTTCCAATAAATGTCCTAAGCAAACGGTAATTTATATTAAATATATTCTAGCAAAAATGTATTATTGAAATGAATATGTGAAGTGTAACACGCTATGAAACAATCAGACCATGGCAGGTGCACCTCACAATGATTGGTTGGTCCTAATGAGCCATGCAAATTTCATGTTAGTAAATTATAATCAGCCTGAATTTCCCTTTGTTCAATTTTATCCCATTACTCCTGATTATGCCCCCTTGGTCCCTCCTTAACAATTCCTCCTCTGCTTGAGGAGTATTTGTACCTAATTAACATACGCTCTCTTTACAGTTGTTTAGACAAAGACATAATAGTATATTTTAAAGATAATATATTAGTTCTTTTCAACTTTTATTAAAAACCAGTCTCTCGGTCTTTTCATTGCTTTAATTGTACATAATATTCAAGGCACAATCTTACGAACATCATGTACGAGGAGAAGAAGGGTGGTCCTGTGGTTAGGACACTAACTTGGGAGACTGAGGCTCAATTCCTTGCACTGCTACAGATTTCTTGTGTGACCTAGGGCAAGTCACTTAGGGCCAAAAATTTTGAAGGCTCAGTCCCCCATTTGAGTTGTTCATGACTCAGTTCTTCTATCAGTAAAACAGGGATAATAATGCTTCTGTACTACACAGGGCTGTTTAAAGATTGAGAGGTCCTCGGATACTATGGTACGTATATGTAGAAAGAGATTATTACCTTCCTGATTAATTATATAATCTCTGAATCATATGCAATTTCAAACCTCATTGGCATTTTGGCCAACATTTTAGACCATCAGTAGTGAAATATATAAATTATCTCTCCATAGCAAAAAAGTATGCATTTCAGACCTATTATGTATCACTAAGTAATGCATGTACGTCTCTCTCATCATTAATGAGAGCTGCACATTCACTTTAGAATATGTATTTTTAAAACCTTCTTAAAAGTTTAAATGATAATATCGTCTTTTAGTTTTATATTTTTCACCAAAATAAAAATATACGAATGCATTGTACTAACGTCTAGCCAAGTTTTCATCTGAAATTCTGACAAATGCAAAACACTGTGATGCTGCTGCTGCTGCTATTTTGTTGGTTTCACTGCTGACCTCAGGTTTAGCCCTTGCCTCTTTTCTTTTCTCTATCCTACATGTCTAATTTTCAGCTAAGCTTCTTGGCCATTTTTTTTTCTTTTTGGTAAATTGTTTTGGGAGGGATGACCATAAGTGGTCTTCTCTGTTTTTTTCTTATGTAGTCCTTTCTCATGCCATAGAAAAAACAAAATGTAAGGTCTACTCTTGCATTTAGGAAAAATTTCCATTGGTTTCACTGGGAGTTTTGCTTACATAATTCCTGCAGGATTGGGCTCGGTATTTTATTTTTTTGTGCAGAGCATCAGATTCCTGACCCCTGCCTTTTTTCTCCCCCTGCCATGCCAGATGATACTTTTGTCTGTACGTGTACGAAGGGAGTATTTTGACAGCTCCATTTAAAACTTTCTTTATTTTTATTTTTAAAAATTTGTGAAGCGTTTTCCTTTTGGGAAAATGGACTAACTGGCAACTATGAAAAAGTGTGGAGATGAGGGGAGGATGACTAGTGCTTAAATAAAAACCCTTCTATTTAGCAAAACTCTTCCATTTATCAACAAAACTTCTGGCTGACAGGTATCTATACCTTTTAAGGCAAATGTACTTTTTGGGGAAAAAATAGGCATATCTCCTCTTGTTACATAAAGTCTAAAGGCCCAAAATCTTAGCCACTTACACAAGCACATAAGGCCAAGAGTACCATAAACATAACAATACCATTGCACAGCCAGCCCAGACTCTGGTGAACAAGTATCTCAATGGTGGGTCTTCCCATCACATCATAGAACAGAAGAGAAGAGCGTGTGTGTTGGAAGCACTGGATCACACACAGAGCAAATCCATAGGGGCCAAACTCCACGTTGGAGTTCTAGCAGCGTGCAATACCCTGCAGTAGTTAGCTGGCTATGAAGGTTATAAAGACCCGAAATACATGTGAGCAGTGGTTTATTCCCTCAGCCTCACTATGCATCAGTGCAGTTTCTTCAGAGAAAACCCTTTCTGTTCAGGGTGCCTTTCTTTTTCATGGATAGGCCATGTTTATTTCCTGCTGCATAATTTCTTACACACTGGGGAAAAAAGCCCACTCCCCTTGCTATGTCTTTCTGTGTCTCAGCTGCACACATACATGTGAAACATTGAGCCGTTCTCTTAAATATTATGGCATGGAGAAAATCACATTGTGCTTTAACCTATCAACAAAGGAGCAAAGCAATTACAGAGCTAAACAGAGTCCAGGAAGACCCAATAAAGAGAAATCCAAGAAAATTTGGAGAAAACTCTTAAGGGGCCTTCCAATGTTTAATCATGCTTCAGGCCTAAATTAATATTCTGATTCTAATTCAAAAGACTGAACCACAAAGGTACATCTTTGGGGTATTTTTAATAACCATAGTACTACACTCTGTGAATTAGCAGCTGGTCTGACTGGTATTTTACTTCTTCTTTGCTTACTCAAGTAAAGCAGTTAATATTAGTATAATCATCAAACTAACATTAGTCAGACAAAGGGGCAGATTTTTTTAATGTAGTAATGCAGAAAAAAATTAAACTAAGATTTTAAAAATTCCTTTGTGTATTACTTTATATAATTTTCTGTATGTAGTTTCACTTCACAGCAAAATCTTTGTTATATTCAATCATTTTATACAACAAACAACAAATTAAATGGTATGTATATACATGCAACATGGTAGCGCAGTGCAATACTGCATGGGAACAAAGAGGAGATCATAAAGCCTATAATCTAACACAAAAAATATGCACGAAAAATATTTAGGTAAATAAATCTGTGACTTTAAAATCCAGGATGCTAAAAGTGATGGGAGGCAGAATTTTATTTTCTTTATTTCTTAAAACAGAATGAAACTGCTAGTTATTTATAAAGAAGTATCGTTTTCTCACTTAAACCTAAATTATTTTGAAATTTTGCACTCCCATTTGATGTCTATGCTAGTAACTGTGTCTTGAGAGTGAATCATCCTAAAAAAAAAAAAGTTTGTATCAGGTACTTCCCTAGGCTTTAAATGGATTTCCTTTAATACACTTTGAGTTCAGTTTTCAAAGATTTAACAGTAACTAATTTTCCTTTTAAAAATAGTTTTGGGGCAGAAATTAGAAAGCATTAAAACACCATAATGTCAAACAATTTTCTCTGAAACGATGTGACCCGTTGTTAATATAGCCCTGCAATTGAAAAATTGACCATGGCCTCCAGAAGGGATCTTATACAGTAAGGATGCTGAGCATCCACTGTTCCCATTAAGTTCAACTGGAGTTTCAGTGCTCCACATGTCTGAAAGGCTCATGCTCATTCTGAACCATTCTAGTCTTCTAGCCCCATTCACTGTTAAACAGCCCCAAACTGCTGCATATCTCCCCATTTTACATCATGCCTAACTAAAAGGTCCATATATTACAGTATAAGAAGCACTGAGCCAACTGGCCTCCTGCAAAATTAAATAAAGTGAACATTGTTCACTGTGATCTATGAATGTCCTTCAATAATTTACCATGTTGTTGTTCTGCATATCAACATTTCACTTTTGGTTTAGAGAGAGAGAGAGAGAGGGAGAATGCAGAACAATCACAGGGTTACAGCTAAAACTTGATATTTCACTAAATTATATAAGCCGTACCACTGTTAAATCATTACCCAGGCCATATGAAAAGACTGTAAGAATTTGATTAACAAATGTCTACTTAGATAGTTATGCTTAATTGACAGGACAAATCAAGTCTTTTTATTACTCCGCTCAGCTATACACACACATACAAAAAATCAGGGCCAGCTCCAGGCACCAGCTGACCAACCACGTGCTTGGGGCAGCACCTTGGGGCGGGGCGGCGCTCCGTTTTTTATTTAATTTTTTTGTGGTTCAGCGGTGTGGCGCTCGGGGGGGCGGGGCTTCAGGCAGTGCGACGCTGGGGGGAGGGCAGGGATTTCGGCAGGGCGGTGCTCTTCTTTTTTGCCTGGGGAGGCAAAAAAGTTAGAGCTGGCCCTGCAAAAAATAGATACACACTGGGGGGGGGGGGGCGAGGGAGGGAATCAAGAAACTTGTGAAAATTTTATATTATGGAATCCTAGGAAGAAACCATAGTGGGGAAAGGACATATACATTTCATATAAATAGGCAGCAAGTCATATATTCTTCTGTTCAACCAAATATAGAGAATGTATGGCTAACTATGAAGTCTTCCTATATAAATTATAGGTATCTTTGAACAGGCACAGAAACACAAGACTCGACAGACGACAGAACATGCCAGACAACACAATACCCGGATATAACTGAGAGCTGTTTATGCTGCATTAGTTAACACAGACCCCATGCCCCAATCTTACAAGTTGTTTCATAAAGGCAGATTCCTACATCACATGGAGCCTTACTCCACTCAGTGGAGTCATGCCTTGATAGGGCTATTTATTTCAATGGGGCTTCCTGTGCTAAGGGAGTCTGACCACATGCAACATCTTGCAGCACTGGAGCCATAGTTTGGCTGATGCACTATGTTGTTTTTAATCAAGCCCAGAGGTGGACAATAGGCACATATCATAAATGGGGGGGGGGGAATGAAAAAGAAAGGAAGGATTTGTGTGATCTGAAAATATACCCCTATTACTTGTATTTTCATATAATGTTTGCTTTTCATTATCTTGTGCATATGTGTTTTTATATTGTTTATATTACTGTATGTTTGAAAATTCAATACAATATTTGCACTAAAAAGGAAAAAGCCCACAGATCCTTTAAAGCTGTGGCACCAATTCCACAAGCTGCTCTGCAAAGGCAGATCCCAGCACGCGTGTGGAGTTCCACTGACTTCAATGGTGCTTAATGCAGACGTGGGGATCCACTTGCACAAAGCAGATTGCATAATCAGGGCCTAGGTTTTGCATCAGTATTTTCCTTAGAAAGGGATCTTATGTATGAAATAGTCATAATAAGAGGGTCATTTATTATTTACAGTAATGGTAACATAAGTAAGAAGCTGTCAATAAAAGTGTATCAGAAGTTGATTTCAGAGGAGTTTTAAAGCACAGTCTCATTCCAGATATAATTTTAGAATGAAAAACTATATAATGACCCTGTACAGTGTACACCCATTGTGTTTAGTGAATTAAGACTCTGTAATGTGTCAGAAAATGTGTAGTAAGTAACATTTTTCGTATTTTCAAGGATGAATGTACCAATAAACCTACAGCTTCTATCAGTGTTTACACTGATAGAAGATACAGTCTTAGTAGAGCCCCATGATCTTCGTTCTACTGATTCTCTCTGCATCAGACCATCTCCTTCTACAGGGGCTCTTTCTGAAGAGAAAATCAAAAAATATATGAATATTGAAGACCTATAACCCCATCCAGCAGTTCTTGCCCACCCTAAACTCTAACTGATGGCATCCCTTGAGGATTATTTATTACTCTGCAATTATGGCTACTTTTGAGAGAGATTTTTATCCCAAAAGCTTTCAAAATGCAAAATACACTTCTTGACAACACATTATAACTATCTTCAGTAAATGAAGTATGTTAGCAGGATTATAATGAAAAACATTTTATAGAAAAATTGTGCAATCTCATCTAGGTAAGAACCAGCTGAACAACAGCTGAACCAAATTTGATTTTTTTGTTGATGTTTTCAACCAATATCTGGAGGAAGGGCTGTGGATCAGGTCTGGGAAGCTGTGGAAATGAAAAGAGACTGATACAGAGAAAAACTTAGGGATTACACCATTGCAATAAGTGAAAGAGAGGGAGGAAGAGGAAACATTCAAACCACACTTGTAAAACCTGAGATTCACCCACCACTACTCCTCAATAACATCAAGCTACATTTAAAAGTCCTTATCTTTTTATCACATGCATGCTACACCTACCTGATAACACAATGCATGCACAAGGGTTGAACTGATCAGAGCCCAGGAGAGGCATTTTCCCCAGTTCAAATAAACTATTTATTTTACTGTACACGTGAAAGTAGTGAAATATAGGAAGAGCCACTTGGTCACAGTTGGCCATCAGAGCTCTAATAAATCAAACATTCACCGTAAGAATGGTTTAATTAGATAAAAAAGACTATTTTGCGTCAGGAAATAAAATAATTGAGCTGATTATTGCATATACCTGGAAAGCATTTTTCCCCCCTCCTCTTTGTCCATAATAGAATGGCATTGCATAACTGGTAGGTGCATTATGGTGGTAGAAGCAATATGGCTAAGAAGTATCAGTTACTGGCTACTGCTAGAGGCAGGATTCAAGGCTAGGTAGACCTATAGTCTGTTCCAGCATGGCAAATCCTATGTTTTCATGTAATATTTGAAGACAATATCATTTAAGATGTTTGTTCCATTATGCAAATGTACAATCACTACAAGGTGAGAAAACAGCAAGTGTGGCGTGGAGCAGATAGAAGGCCACCAGCACAATAAAAAGAAAAAAAGAGTAACAGTTTGGTTTGAGAACTTAACTGGAAACTGAACATGTATAAAATGATTCAATGTTTACTCAATGTGCATGAGCTATGGTATTTCCATAATCCAGCTATGGTGATATGCTTAATGCTACTGTTTGCACTGCACAAACTAGGAGGTTTGGGAACCCAACAAGCAACTAAGTCAATTTAATCTTCTAACAATCTTCAAGTTGGTTTCTAAAGACAAAGTAAAGGATTTATTATTTGTGGAATTCTTGAGATTAAGTCATAGGAAAGTAAACCCCCCACTATGTCCTACAGTGAATACATTCTATAGTTGTGAGGATGAGGACGTTACCTTGCACCACTAAATATGTTTTCAGGGTATATCAATAGCAGAC
Source organism: Trachemys scripta elegans (assembly GCF_013100865.1). Taxonomy (NCBI): domain Eukaryota; kingdom Metazoa; phylum Chordata; order Testudines; family Emydidae; genus Trachemys; species Trachemys scripta. Next base: position 28,091,917 of record NC_048308.1, read on the forward strand.
AACTCAGGTACAGAATACTATGGGCCTGATTCTCTACTCTCTTGGACTTTGTGTGGTCACTTACACTTGTGCAAAATGAATGTAAAAACATAGCAAAGCAGAATAGTAACATTTTATGCCCACATTGCAGGGAGGCAAATGACAGTAGAGAATCTGTCCCTATGTACTGCTAAACCTAGCAACACTTAATATGAATTTCATTACCAAGTAAAAACAAGAAGTTACCTATTACCAAGTAAAGTAACTGAACTCAACATATATCCATATGGTTCTGTTCCTAACATAAATACACAATGTGTTTATGTTCCTATTAATTCCATGCATGTTTTCATTGTACATTATTAATACAGCTGGTAAAAAAAAAGATTACATTCTGTTCCATCAAAAAATGCTGTTTCATCAAAACAAATGTATCAGTTTTAACAGAAGATTTGGGGGATTGGGAGGGGGAAAAGAGAGAGACAGACAGACAGACACACTTTCTATATTCCCAGGGGTCAGAGTAGTGGCCTGGGATGTTGAAAATATAGGTTCTAGTCCCTGATTCTGAGTGATCTGAGATGAAAAATTCTGTTCTGAATCCTGCAGAATGGGGACTTAAAGCTGGGTCTCTCAAATCCCTGGCCAGCATCCCAACTACTGGGCTATGTAGAGTCAGTCTCTGCCTTGTTTCACAAAAAGTCTCAGCCCAATTTGGATCAAGAACAAATTTTTAGAGCTCAAAATGTTATTGTTTTCCTTCAGCCTTAGCATTATATAAGTTCTGTGTAAAACTCTACCCAGAATTTTTTATTTAACATCTGCAAAGACATAATAATATGTTTCCTGCTCCAAAAAATTTACTTCATAGTCGGAAACAACACAGGACACACTGGGAAGCCTAGAAGTATACCTCTACCCTGATATAACGCTGTCCTCGGGAAACAAAAAATCTTACTGCGTTATAGGTGAAACCGCGTTATATCGAACTTGATTTGATCCACCAGAGTGCGCAGCCCCGCCCACCCCCCCAGAGCGCTGCTTTACCGCGTTATATCCGAATTCGTTTTATATCGGGTTGCATTATATCGGGGTAGAGGTGTAGTAATGATTTATGTCCCAGTGCTCCAAAGAGCTCCAAACAGACACACATCTGCATCTATGTGAAGTCCCAATGAAAGTTCTGTCCTGGCAGAACTCATTGCAAGACTGAAGCCTTGGAGTGTGGTTTCTTTGTTTTTAAATACCTGAACTTTTTGGTTTTAACCTCAAGTGGGTCTCCTTGTACAGCTAAGGCCTATTCACATGAGCTCAACATGCTCAAATAGAGCTCTCAGTCTCTGCCCTTAAGGCCTACCCCCCACCTTCCTTTCTCAGTCATTATCCTCCCTGCCATTCAGGCATGTAATCTGACTGAGCATCATCTCATACTTGGCCCTCTCTCCCATCTTCTCCACTGCATCAGTCACAAACTACCCATCTTCACATCTGAGGCATTTCATGGCCTATCCCTGCCCTAACTCTCTTATATGGTATTGAGAATCCTGACCCCTTCAAATAATGTCAATCTTGATTGCTCATGTTAAATTTTTTCTAACAAATATGCACCATCCCATACTGTCCCTTATTTGCAATACCTACAAAAACTTGACAATGGTAAGCAGCTGGTGTGCCATGATCACTGTTTTTCATGCTGATCAGTATCGTTCATTGTTTCCTTGTACTTCTCCCATCTGTTTGTTTTATTTACCTATTGCCTATACATTTAGATAGTGAGCTTTTGGGGGCAGAGGCTCTCTCCTTCATATAATTTTATGAAGTCATACCTAGCCCTGGCACCTAGGTGTTATCATTAAAAAAAAATGAATAATAACGATGAGTAAGGATGCAGGATCAGGATTCATTAGAACTAGAAAGTATCATTTTGTTAGTAACAGACTGTGAAGGTGTGATGAGAGAGCATACACCAGAATTCTCTCAAGTCTCTCCACAGCAAAATTTTAGACAGGTCTTGGAATATACATTTGAAAAATGCCTAATGCACAATAGTATGCCTGTCTCCTGTCCGTGATTTATTTTTTCACTGGAGAGGAAAACCAACATCATTTAAGTCCATTTTGGATTTCACTAAATAAATAATAAATAAATAAATTAGTAACAGATTTTATGTATATACACATATATAAATATATTCCTTAACTATCTTAGGCCTCCAACATGCAGTAGGAACCCTACACCCCTATGGACCCCCATTAAAATCAATGGTGATCCCCACAGACATAAGATTCTACCCGCACAGAGCATCTTGCCCGATCAAAACTGTAGTCTGACATTTAGATGCTTTTGAACATTTTATCCAGTCTCAACTGTGAACACAGTCTACAGCATGTTTCCCCCGTTCACTTCCAACAACTCACCACATACAACTTTTACAATTAAATTTTTGCATTGATAAAAATCCATAAAATATATAGAGATTTGTTATGTAGTATATCCATTATGTTACGGTGATAGGAATTCTCTTCTCAAGTCAGTTTAATAGATTCATAGATTCTAAGGCCAGAAGGAACCATTGTGATGATTAGTCTGACCTCCAGTATAACAAAGGCAATAGAACTTCCCCAAATAATTCCTAGAGCAGATCTTTTAGAAAAACATCCAACCTTGCTTTAAAAATGGTCAGTGATGGAGAATTCACCATGACTCTTGGTAAATTGTTCCAATTGTCAGTTACTCTCACTGTTCAAAATTTACACTTTATTTTCAGTCTTAATTTGTCTAGCTTTAACTTCCAGCCATTGTATTGTATTATAAATTTCGCTGCTAGAATGAAGAGCCCATTATTAAAATTTGGGGAACACATATTTGTAGGTACTTATAGACTGTAATCAAGTCAACTCGTAACCTTCTCTTTGTTAAGCTAAATAGATTGAGCTCTTAGGGTATGTCTACACTGCAATTAGAAACCTATGGCTGGCCCTTGCCAGCTGATTCAGGCTCGTGTGGGTTAGACTAAGGGGCTGTTTATTTGCAGTGTACACATTCAGGCTGAGACTGCAGCCCAAGCTCTGGGACCCTCCCACCTCACAGAGTCCTACAGACTGCGCTCCAGCCAGAGCTCAAATGTCTACACTGCCATTAAACAGCCCCTTAGCCCGAGCCCCACAAGCCCAAGTCAGCTGGCATAGGCCAGCCTCAGATTTTTAATTGTAGTGTAGACATACTCTGAGTCTATCATTATAAGGCATGTTTCCTAATTCTTTACCTAGTCTCATGGCTCTTGTCTAAACCCTCTCCAATTTATCAAGCTCCTTCTCGAATTGTGGCCACCAGAACTGAACACCAGATTCCAGATGTGGTTGCACCGGTGCAAATACAGAAGTAAAATAACCTCTCTACTGCTATTCAAGATTTCCCGGTCTATGCAACTGTTCAGCTGATTCTCCACCATGACCCCCAAATCTTTTTCAAAGTCAGTGCTTCTCAGGATAGAGTCCTCCAGTTTCTCAGTTGTGAGTTGGTTGCAGTTATATAGGAAACCAAAAAGTAATGCACATAAAAGACCCCATCTTAAACAGCAGGTCATGATTTTCAGTAGCTTGGTTTGTGTGCCTAAGTAAAGATTTGCACATTACTTAGGTAGGTAGCCCACCATCTAGCTACATGTGTGCGCAACTTATGAATTTCGCACTTGCAAACACAAAAATGTGCATGGATCTGATTACTGAAAAATAAGTACTCGGGGTCCACTGTACAATGAGGGTACATTGTCAAAGAGCTGCAATGGGTTTTAGCCACACAACCTCCCATCACACAGCACTTTGAAACATATCCTTGTCTAATCTCTACAGTAAATTTTTTTTTTTAAATAGGAAAAGAGAAAAAGAGTCTTTCTATTGTTGCTTTAGAAGTGAATTCATTAGAACGTTTCATTATATAAACTAATACCTTTACTGCCAGAATTTGGAGGAAGTACTATAAATCAACTACACTGAGTTTAAGAATGGGTGTACTGGTTTGTAAAAATTAATAAATTAATAAAACACCCTCACTACCCTCCCACCCAAATTTCTACCAAAAATGGATTACACTTTATTTTTAAGTTTCAAATGACTTTTGATCATTCTATCATTTTTATTGCTGCATATATCTGCACTTCCCGGTGCTGATCAGAAGCAACATTGCTGAAATGACATGAAAGAAGTTGTTCTCACAAACTTCTGACTTAACCAGAAGCATGAAGCACAAGAAATCTCACAATAATTTCAGCTTAACTTTGCAAACTCTCTGTTACACTTCATCTCTCTAAAGTGCATTTTCCAAAGGAACAACACGCATACCTTATTAATTTTGTTTGTATCTTCTTTAAGCTAAGAAAGACAATTGCTAAGAGGTATTCCTCACAGACACAAAACACCATTTAACCTCTTCACTCCTGCCTGTATTTCAGCTAAGTTTTACTCAACATCTATTTAAAGCAGTTGAATGCTAAGACACATCTAAGGTGAAATACTAGCTCCACTGAAGTCCATTGCAAAATTCCCATTGACTTCAGTCAGGCCAGGATTTCACCCCAACGCATATGGACATTTTACTGCTTTCAACAGACAGCATGTTAAAACTGCTTGCAAAGACACAAACTTAGTCCTACAGTAATTAAAAGGTTAAATATTTAGTTTTAGAACCTGGCAAAACATAGACAAACTGTAGCACAAGATACTTGCACTTCTGCAAATACACCTGAATCCTATTCTTCAGCACCATTATTCATTCCAGTCCTCAGCATCTCCTTCACAGAGACCGACAGTGGTGCCAAACAGTGTAGTGGCTGTGTACAAACATCCACTGAGCAGTAAACTAGGGTTGCCAGGTATCCTTCAACTGGAAAGTCCGGTCAAAAAGGGGACCTGGCACCAAAAGTCCGGTTACCTGAATAACTGCCCACAATTGGCTGCTGTTCCGCTGCTGGGAAGGCAGGAAGAGCAGCTGCTGCTGGAGCTGGAGAAGCAGTCAGGAACTTCCCAGCTCGGTTGGAGAGAGGTACCAGCAGCTGGTGTCCAGGGGGAGGGATCCTGAAGTGCGAGAGGCATTTGAGGAGTGGGGCCAGTGGTCAGACTCACTGCCAGGTCCCTCTTATCAGCCTCCTTTGTGCCCCACCCCCAGGAAGCTGTCCCCCATCCTGCCCCAGTCACCCCTCCACTCCCAGACCACGGCCTCCCTTGAATATCCTGCCCAAGTCACCCCTCCAACCCAGAGCCCTGCTTAGCCAGTGGAGAGAGCAGCGAGTGATGGGGTGGGGGAAGAGGAGCAGTGGCGGGGCCTTAGGAGGAATAAGTGGAGCAGGGGTGGGGCCTTAGGGGGAAGAGGCGAAGTAGGGGGCGGTGGGAGGTTCCAGCTCTCAGTGTCCAGTTTTCACAAATTAGAAAGTTGGTCACCTTACAGTAGACCAAGACCACCAGACATATGAGTTGAATTAAGTCACATGTGGACCAGGTGAAAATATATTTTAAGGCTGTACTACCTAGCCATTTCATGAGGCGTCAGAAAATTGTCCTATTTTTCAGACAAATGGTTGAAGAGACAAAAAGCTACAAGGCCTCAAATCATATTTTTAAAACGATTTTTTCCTCATATTCTGCCAGGGACACATATTAACATATACTGAGACAACAACAAAGTAATAAGACATATTCCTATTCCTCTACCTGTTACAGTAAAAAAAAAATTAAAGAGTGCACAATTCTAGCTGCACTCATTGTATCAGCTGGATGCAATGAAATCTAAAATGACCTTAATGAAGACAACAAAAAAATCCCTAATGACTTATACACTGTAGTATATTAAGAAGAAAAACTGATAAAAGTAAAAATGGTTAAGCCATACTCATCAAGTCACATGGGGTATGGCATTTAATGAGTTAAAACAAACATACCTTTACCGCAATAAAGGCCAGATATGTTTTGACAACAGTGAGACATCAGTTAAGCTGTACTCAATAAAATCATAGCACTTACCAATATCTTCCTTTTGGTACAGTATTTTTAAAATGCTCAAACCTTTCATATAATGTGTAATGTGTTAAGTATAATATCTGAAGTACTTAAGCTAATTATGCCTATTTTGTAAGATTAATTATAATTAATAATTTAACATAGTTTATCATTTAAGACAGTATCCGTTCTGATCTTTAACTTTAGAGAACACACTGTATACGTACCACATAATTAGGGCTTATGTATCACATAATTAGGGCTAAATACTAGGAAATCAGGCTAATTAGACCAAATCAAACTGAATTATTTAAGCTTTTTTATTTTAGAGGTAGAAAATTTAGTAATTAAATACTGATTTCATTTTCTTGTACTTGCACATATCACTTGTCTTTGAGATGCCTATTATAATGAAGCATTATAAAAGTGTTTGTCAAGGATGTGCAGAAATAGGATCTTTTAACAAGCAGGCAATGACAGTTTTTACAAAGGACTGTGGTATGTGTCTAGTGACTAAGTCTCATATTGTTTAGGATCTAACAAAGTAAACTAGTGGGAAAACAACACACACACACAGACACTTTAGCCATACACTTTTATCCCCTAGTGCACTTTTCTTTACATATAAAGTACGTCAACCAACCATGAGTACATCTGATTGGGAGAGTCCTTCTTCCTATTAACATTAGTATATAGAACATAGCACTTAAAAGAGGTGGGTGGGGCTCAGAGCCCCGGCTCCAGCCCAAGCCCGAATGTCAACACTACTATTTTAGCCCCATAGCACAAGCTTCGCAAGCCCGAGTCAGTTGACCTGGGTTCTGAGACTTGCTGCTGTAGGTATTTTTTTTGCAGTGTAGACGTATCCGTAGTCACTTATTTGCCCATGATGCCTCTTGATTGACTCAACATATTTTATTCAGAGTTTTACACAGTCCCTCAAACATTCCAGGTTCATACCATCCTCCATCAGTTCATGCTTCTTTATCTTGCTTATTCAAGCTCAACTTGTTATTTAACAATCATACCTACCTAAGTTATTTATACACTAAAAGCTACTGCAAACCATAGATCTGTACCAGTACACATTACAGAACACTCACAGTGGTGGTCAGTAAAAATTTGCTAGTTTCTGTTAAAATAAAGAGTTATTTATATCTAAGAGGTTACCCAAGCTCTGGCAGTATTTTTTGTTTGTTTGTTTCCTATATTTACTATTGATAATGCATTCAGTGTTGCAAATACTGAGGCTATCTAACTGCAAGCACTTATAGTTTTTACTTCTGCATTTTTAAAAATTAAATTTAAAATTTTGGAATTTTCAAAAGCACTCAGCATTAGTCTCACTCTGTTCCCAGGAAGTTAATGAGAGTTTAACCCTTGTCTTCACTGGCAGTAGAGTTTAGGCCAATGATGAGTACTTCTGAAAATCCCACCCATTGTGAATTAAGGTAAAATATATTTAAAAGCATAACTACAAAAGTAATCCAAAAATGGTCCCTGGACAAAATGAAACCCTCAATCACATCTGTACAATCTGAGTGACTGAAATGACATAAAGGAGGGAAAAAATTGGGAAAGTTAAAGTTCCTGTGAAAACCCTATTTTTTCCAATTCCTGATATTTCAGTGTTTAAAATTGTAACTTAAATATTACATTAATCTGAGTTTTTACACTTAATTTCTCTTTGTTTAAAAAAAAATATTAACACATTAATCTCTCTGTTGCATTCCCTGTGAACTTTCACTACTGTATAGTCAAAACATACATGCGACTCTGGAAATAAACTGTAAAATGGCAGCCCAAATAAACATATATCTAACACTGATTTTATGGATTTATGTTTTTTGTAGCTCTGTAAATAATAGCATAGGTCTGTGTTCATGAAATTTAGTCAGTTTGATTTAAAAAAAACATTTTTTTAAATCATTTTATTTTTCACATATTTCTTACTGCAAACTGGTCTGGAAATATGTTCTCATGGGATTAGCTACTCAGAATGTATCAATTTTTAAAATTTAAGCCAATTTTCATTTACTTTCATTTATTTTTCATTTCAAAGATGAGAGTTTTTTCATATTTTTTCCAAACCTTTTTTGAATGATGCAAGGTAAACCCCAAAGTGTAAAACCCCAAATGTGTAAAATTTTGGCTGAAAAGGGAAATTCTTCAGAAAGTTCTAAATATTTGAAAACAAGCAGATATTATCAAAGTTGCAACATACAGTTATCTATACTGTTTGCTATTAAGATAATGTGATAAATCAACAGTAAGATGATACCTATGAAATATCATCTGGAAATTACACTATAATAAAAATACTGATGGATTTTTACATACCCTGTATATATACTGCATACTCACCTAACCTTCCCCACATACGCTATGCAAACATTTAAATTTAATGGATTTTTAATGCACTATTCCAGCATAAAAGGTCCATAGAAAAATGTCAATGCAACTTTAAATTTTTAATTAAATAGACCCCTTAAATGGAGTTCAAAAATACGATAGGTGTTTTCAGATTTAAAACATTTAACAGTGATTCCCACAATGATAGTAGCTCTACAACTTCATGTTCAGTACAGACACAAAGAATAATTTAATACCCATTAATAGATGAATTTTCAGAGGAACTTGAGCTCAAATTATATCAATCTGCTACTGTTCCAAAATAAACGCATCAGGTGGCATTTAAATGCAGGTGGCTAACCATTTTATCAGTGCACATATTTAAGCTATTAGAAATATAATTAGAAAAATTAAATTAAACACACTTAATGCAGATTCTAATTCTAGCAACACTGTCCTTATCATTATGCCATTTCTATAGTAAATTATAAAGGATGTCTAAATTATACAGGTTTGTTTCTGACTGATAGCTGAACCCAGATAATTAAGCTGTTAACCATGTACTTCAGTGGTCAACATGGTTATATATCTTTGTCTTACCACTACCCCTCCTTCTTGTTTCCAGAGATCTCAGGGGAAGCAGATGAATGGCACTTGACACTACCCACCTACACAGACGACTGATTAGACATAGTCCTATACCTCAGGTACACTCAATTATATGCTTTTCTGAGATTCAAGCATTTCCTGAAGCTGAAAGTGTTGAATCTGTTGGTTTGATACATTTTATAGTTGAGGAAAACTGCAATGAAATGTACTTAAAACTTTCAATACTATTTTATAACCCTGCGCCCTGCACACAGACCAGATTAAATCACTTAGAGTGTGATGCTCTTCAAAGTATGCATTTTAAAATGCTGCACAAGTCCCCTATTCTTGCAACTGTATCCTTATTATTACAACTCCATCTTTAGCTTTTCAACTATTGGAGTGCTACCAGTGTGTCAATATATAAGGCCAGACTGCAAATTGTACATGTCCTGAGTTGGGAGCAGTGGGGTATTCAGTTGGCCCAGGCAGAGCTCCTGGAGAAATTGTGCATCAAAACGTACACAATCCCTCCCCCTCCCCCTCAGCTACCCAGCAGGAAGACAGAGTGTACACATGGCACTTTTTCTTTGGCTGGTACAGCCCACATCTCCTGAGTGCCAAGCCACTTCTGGCATATGGACTGGGATAGGGTGAGCAGGAGGCATGGCTCTGTCTTCTCTCTCTCCCTCCCCCATTTCCTTTGAGGTAATTTGCACCTCCTTGACAGCTAGGAGGGAGCTGTTCTTGCACTCCCCGAAGCACAAGACATACTATTGCTTTGGGCAGGGGCAGAAAGGGGGGTAAGGCACCATGTGTCTTCTGTGCACCAGTGCTAGTGTAACCCACACACCTTCTGGGTGCAGAGTTCTGTCCCATCTAGTGGCACCGAGACCACTTAGAGAGAGTTAAATGAGTCTGCTCTACAGCCTTAGCTAACAGTCAGTTGGCTTTTAGCTCATGCAGTAGAGGAGAGATGGACAAACTTTTTGGTCCAAGGGCCACATGGGGGTGGGGAAATTGCATGCAGGGCTGGGGCAAGGGGTTGGGGTGCAGGAGGGAGTGAGGGGTGTGGGAGATGGTGCGGTGTGCAGGAAGGGGCTCAGGGCAAGGGGTTGGGGCACAGGAGGGGTGTGGAGTGCGGGAGGGGGCTCAGGGCAGGAGACCAGGGTGCAGGAGGGGGTACGGAGTGCGGGGGGGGGGCTCAGGGCGGGGGGTTGGGGTGCAGGAGGGGTTCGGGGTGCATGCACTGGCCCAGCGCCGCTTACCTGGAGTGGCTCCGGGGTGGCAGTGGCACGCAGCGGGGTTAAGGCAGGTTCTCTGCCTGCTCTGGCCCCGTGCCACCCCGGGAGGCGGCCGGTACCATGTCCCTGTGGCCCCTGGGGGATGGGGGGGCAGAGGGCTCCGTGTGCTGCCCTCGCCTGCAGGTACTTTCCCAGAAGCTCCCATTGGCCGTGGTTTCCTGTTCCTGGCCAATGGGGGGCGGTGCCTGCAGGCAAGGGCAGCTCACGGCACCTTCTGTCCCCTCCTCCCCCAGGAGCTGCAGGGACGTGGTGCCGGTCGTTTAGCCACGGGGGTGGCAATCCACGCGGGCCGTGATGCCGGTTGCTGAGCCATGGGGGTGGCAATCCCGCGGGCTGGATCCAAAGCCGGATCCAGCCTGTGGGCCGTAGTTAGCCCATCCCTGCAGTACAGGCTCATGCACTAAGCTCCAGAAGTCCCAGGTTCGATCCTGCCTGATGATGACCAGGGTCTGTTGACATTACACCAGGACCAGAAAAAAATATGACCTATGTATTTAATGGAATATATATGAAACCTAGGGGCAGCCTAATATCATACAGAGAATTGTTGACTAAAAGGATGATGATCGAGCCTAACTATTGGGGGATTTGACTTTCTAACAAAGCACAGAGGGACAGAAAGATGGTTTGTTTTTCACACATTAGTGAATAAATACAATACGTTAATAAAATATATACGGTAGATAAATAACACATGTAATAAAAAATATTAAATGCCTATATTCCTTGGAAACCAATAGCTATTCAGATAATATAAATACAAATTGATTTATATGAAGTGCTGGATTTCTACAACTCCATAGTATTCTATAACTGCATTTGTAATAAAATAAAATAAAATAAAAAGTAGTAAAATAAAAAGTAGTAAAATATTAAACATGAACTGTTAGGCCAGATCCTACAAAGACTTAAAGCACATGTGCAATTTTACAATCATATGTAGCTTCACTGAAGTCAAGAGGAGTACTTGGTTATGTAAAGTTACAACTAGGGTGACGAGACAGCAAGTATGAAAAATTGAGACAGAGTGTGGGGGGTAATAGGCACCTAAATAAGAAAAATCACCAAATATCGGGACATCTGGTCACCCTAGTTACAACAGCACTGAAGTCTTCAGGTCCATGGTGTGCAATCCTTTCACCTTGACTAGCATGGAAGACATCGTTGGTTGAAATTTTCTGAATTTTGCTGAAATGTTTTGTCAAAAATCCAATTTTTGACACCTCCCGCTCATCAAAATATTCAGGTTTACAGAGTTAGTTGATATTTTCAATCACTGATATTTTGACATTTTTGGATCAAGTCTGCTGGAAGGGCAGGGATGTAGTGGATGTTAGCATGCAAGAGGTAGACTTACCTCTCTCAATATAAGCTCTTCCATAAGATGTTTACAGTCTTTTTCTCTTTTAATTCCTCATATATTCAGTGTGTAGTTCTACAGTGACCAGTGTCTGCAAAAATGGCATGATAGGGTTCCACGTGTACTGCATCTAAATGACTATAGACCATATATTCTGTTTACAAGTAAAAACATGTTTCTCCCCCTTTCCCTCCCCATTAGCATAGCAAATTACCTGGGATCTAAGAGTTAAAGTGAGGTCTTTTTGGCTCATGTATCATCAACACCAATAAAGATTCTGAAATTGTAACTTAGTTAACACAGGTGCTGCCCACTATCTCTACTCTTTCCCCTCTGTGGCAGTCTTTTCCATTCAGCAGCAACTGGAAAAAGATCTCACTCTATACTATGGTTCTCTCCCCTGTTCAGTGGCCCTCTCTCAAGCTTCCAGAAGCAGCAGTCTTCAGAAGGTAGCTTCCTAGTAGCTTCAAAGTGGCTATTCACTTTTTGGCAAAACATACTTGAATTAATTGATTGTAATATTCTATGTATCTCTTAGGAACTGTTGCAGGTGTTGCCTTCCCAGAACCATAAAAACAAGAAATGAAAAAGACCCATTTAGATCATCTACCCCATCCCCTCATGAAGGCTACACTGCAAGCTCACAATCACCACCACCTCTAGGTGCTTTTTCAAGCATTCCTTTTCCATAGCTGTTTGTTTATTTTTCTCCAATGTAAATAGCTTGCATCTTTGCCATATTGCATCATGTTTCCAAATTCTAGCACCCTCTCCATTATTTCTCTCTCTTTGCTGGTATTCACACTTCCCAATTTAGCACCATCTGCAAAGATTTGGCCTGATTCTGCTCTCTCTCAAGTCAACCACAAAATTCCAATTGACTTCTATAGGTGGAGAAATGGACCCTGAGTGCTTTTTTTCCCTTTCTTCCACATAATTGTTAAGTATTATTGCTATTGTAATAGTGCCTAGAAGCCCCTTTTTACTAGGCACCATACACACACATAACAAAGAGATGGTCCCTGCCCCAAAGAGCTTACAATTTGTTTGGTGTTAAACATTTTCCACAACTCAATATAATGTTGTTTATTATTAACCAGTTTTCTCCCCATGTGCCAGTGTTCAGGTCCCATCTAATTTCAGTGAGATTTTAATAGTTAGCATCTCAAAGGATTTGCTAAATTCTAACTATATCACAACTACTTTCTTCAGCAACTAATTAATTTTATTTAATCCTAAATTTGTTTGGCATGATTTGGATCCATGTTGTTAATTCATTTCAGTTTCATTATCCTTTAGTTGCTTACAGATTTTCTCTAGTAATATTGTTACATTATTTTCTGGATTGAAGTTAAATTTATCAGAAATTATAAGTGTCATTTTCATTTTTTTAAAAACTGGCACCTCGTTTCTAACTCTTTGCTCTGCAATGAGTTCTCCATAACTTTTCAAGTGTAAAGACACAAGAAGCAGTGTTCTCTATTAGACAGAGAACTGGTCTGGGAGTCAGGATACCTGGGATCTAATCTCAGCTCTGATACTACCCCGCTGTATGACATTAAGCAAGTCATGTCAGTACTCTGTGCTTCTGTTCCCTCCTATTCATCATGTGTTTTGTCCATTTAAATTGCAAACTTTTCAAGGCAGGAACTGTCTCATTTTATATGTTTATACTGTTTAGCACAATAGGGTCCTGATCTTAGTTAGGGTCTCTAGGCACTAGTAAAGTACAAATAATAAGTTGAATAACAATGGGGAAAAGAGGCAAAAATACAGTTGTATGGATAAACTCAACTTCCCAGTTGGATGGATAAACTCCGTTGTTTGGGGTGGGGTCGTTCTAAGTGTATGCATAATTTGGGATCTCCATGCTCAGTAAAGTTAGTTGGTTTTGAGAAAATTGCAAAGTTCTCTATGGGAATTTGGCCAGTAAGTAAATGATATTTACCATCTTAAATCAGCTTAACAAAGTTTTAATGAAATAAGTTTGAATCAAACAATTCATGCATCAAAATAAAGAAATTTGATTGTGAAACTTTTGCTGGCTACACAGCTCCTAAGACGTGCATAGCAACTCAGGCATAGGTCTTACAAAGGCTCAGGGTCTGCAAACATCTTAAGGTACACATGGGATAGCAGCTCCAATAGAGGATTTTAGCTGCCACTCTGGCTAGCACAGAGCTTGAAAGTCTGACACAACCCACACAGGCTCTATACTGTGTGCTTGGAAGCATAAGAGCATTGTGAAGTCTCCGTTATATCCCATTTAATTATAATGGTGCCAGTTCTGCAAATCTTACTCACAGGAGTAGTCCTTACTTATTGTTAGAGCATTCCACATCGGGGTTACAACAGGAAGTCACAATTATGGAATATCGTACCATTTTTTTTACACATACTGTTCAAAGTAGAACTGCAAACTAAATGCAGGAGGCCTCCCTTCCCTTCTCTCCTGCCTTCTCAGTAGTTTATAAAGTGAATACACACCAGGCAGGAGAATCTGAAATGGAAGTAGAACAAGTCAGTGCCTTTTTCAGGCTAGCAGCCTTCCTATGAGTCAAGGGAGCAGCAGCAACACATAAGATAAGGAAAGGTGTCCCCTCTCTCCTTCCTCTATACAAAGATCTATTCCCCTTTTAGCTTTCCCTTCTTTCCAGGAGAATGGGGGAGATGGAGACATCTTGCTGTCAGTTTCAGGGAGAGTGGGAGATAGAAGAGGCACCATTCCTCTCCTTCCATGCTCACCCAAAACTTCCCTCTGTCTTTTGGAATTCCAATTGGCAGGGGAAAGAGGGAATATTGCTCAAATGTTAAAAAAATCATTAGTGAGGCCACGTACACACTAAAAATGTGACATTGGCTTTAAAATCATGAGATGTCTTTAAGTATGGTTCTTTTCGTTTGCTTCTGGGTTTTGAGCCTCTAAGGTTTAGGTTTTCAAGCTTTTTTCTGAAACCATGAGGACCAGAAACATATTTAAAAAAAAATGAAAGCTGAGATCCTCATGTATTCTCAAATCTCCAGGAGTGGGGGCTTTAAGAAAAAACATCAAATATCATGAGAGTTAACCACACAGAAAGTTAATTTAGGAAGGTTAAGTGGAGAATGCATAACCAGACGGAGTGGGAAAAGGATGAAAGGCTAGAAGAGGGAGCATAGAGGGGGACAGAGAGGAAGACTGGAGAGAATACAGAAGGGAGTAGAATGGAGAAGCAGGTGAACAGAGGGGAAACTCAGATGGAGTGAGGGAAGAATGAAGTTAATTATATGGAAAATGAAGGACTAAGTAAAAAACAGAGACAGAAGTAAAGAAAAAAAGTGGACTGATGGGAGGAAAAGAAGAGAAAACAGTAAACTGAGGAGACATAGTGACTAAAATGTATTTGTATATAGAAATTAGGTATCAAAGTATTACAAAGAAAATAAACAGTAATGTTTGATATAGATGTCAGGAGAAAAGATAGGAGGATGGGGCTTAAGAGAACTTGCAGTGGATGAGACTATTCCTACAGATAGGATTTTACATCCGCTCTAGTGTTAGATGCTGTGGCCCACTAGGTTTAGTGGGGTTGGCTTTAATTACATATGACCCATCATGTCAAACACCAAAATTGGTCAACTCCCCTCCCTTTGACCTCCTTTAACCATGGCTTCTTCAGCCCCAGCTGTGATGATCCCTCCTGAAATACATGCACACACTTAGAAACCTTTGAAATTGCACATGGCAAGTATGCACACACACAAAATAGGATCAGTCTAATCCCCACGTGCAAACACAATATCTCACTGAACACAGGCAAGGGTAGTACTCAAAATGAGGCCCCTCCATTCCAAACATCACAATACCTCACCATAAGTTTTAAAAAAATGTATTGTTCCAAAGCATTAAGCATATTACATCTGCCAGAGGAGAGATCTAACAGTTGCTTCTTGCAGTTCTAGCAATTTTCTTCCATACCAGAATTAAACTATAGCCCACACCCGTCAACATACCAAAAGCCTTTATTGTGTTCATTGTACGATACATTATTATAAAACAACTTGTAATGTAAAGCTTGTCCTCCCTCCATTAACTGAAATGTGATAACGATTTCTGTTTACCACACATTGTTTAATTTTAATAAAAATCTTATAAACTGCTCTCTATTTAAAGGTTAAACAGTTTAATCTTCTAGCAAAAGAAAGAATAATAATAAGGGCAGTTAGGGTAATTACAGTAGCATGGCTCTTCCTGTTAAAATTATTTTCTCAGCAACAGCATATTATATTATCCATAGTGCTATAATACAATACTGGTGGTTGTCAGTGAATGTTGTCCTGAAGAGAAATCTGCCTGCTCTCTTATGGTGTTATACAAAAGACAAGGCTTTTAATATTTCTTTTTTATCCACAAACTGCAAGGAACATTTAGTAATCTACTGTACCAGAAAGTTGCTTTATCTAAGTTGCTAAGAAGAAGTGGGACAATGAAATGGATAACCTCCTAACAACTAACGTATGTGATTTTTCAATGAATTTGCCCCCTTTGTTCTGGAAGAAAGGAATATTGCCTATTCTGAAATCTAGAAACCTGATCCTTTCCTTTTCTAGATCTTTAAAAATTACCTGAGTTTTTACTGTGTTTTTCTTTTCTTTTCTTTTGGGGGAGGGGGGTGGAAGAGAGACTCCCACTACTTTAAACAATTAAGTGTGCTAGAACTATTATCTTGAAAGTGTTCTAAATATGAATTCAACCAAAGAGAAATAAAAATAATTTGAAGACATATAGACTTAATTAAATCTGATCTATTTCACACAGATTATATATTCATAAAAGAATCAAAACAAAGAATAAAAATTAAGATGTTAGACTCACTAGTATTGTAATTTTATAGGGTATTTACAGTAGCTACTAAACAGATTTTGAATATTATTGCATATGAGAAATCTTGTGGTCTCTACCACATTACTACAGAGGGCAGCAACAGACAACAGAGCTCTTTAGCATTACAGAGGAAATGTTAAACATTTCTAGTAAACAAGGGAGCTAAAGAGAAATTCATCCTTTAGGCAGACCAGAAATTTTAACTAAAATGCAGTCAAAGATTGTTTATTATACATTTAATCCTTCTTTAGATGTTAATAGGTAAATGGATTTGAAAAGTGTTAGGGAAGCCTGAATTGTTTAACAAGTTAAGCCTGACTCATTCTGTCAATATATCAAATCCAGATTTAAAAAATAAGCACAAACCATGAGTCACGATATATGAATCAGACCATATGGTAGCAAGTGAAATAAAGTCCTATGTTTTTTCTTTTGAGGTTTATACTCAGAATTTTTTGTTTTGCTTTCACTATGTCTCTTAACAGAAGAGTGAACGAACAAAAAACAAAAAAACAAAAACAACTTCAAGGCAGGTATTCACCATTTACTGTAAGGATATAGAAGTTCAAGCCAGAAAAAGTTATCCAATTTGGTAAATGTAAAAGACATTTATAATTTTGTTTCAATGGCAAAAATTCTTTGGGGGACGGAATGTGAAGATTGAAGCATTTAGTTATTAACGTTGGTCACATATTCCTAAAGCTCTGATTGCACATGCAAAGGAGGGCAGCAAAGGTCTTACGATCAAAAGGGAAAAAAATGACTGACAACACTGAGCTAGTTCAAAAGAACTAATGGAATAATTAGTCCCAAAAAGACTAAAAAGACTGAAGAATTCATGATGTCATAAAAAGCTGAGCTACTTAAATGGGATTAGAAAATAAAAATGACACGAACATTGTAAATATTCACAGATCACATCATTGACGTGTAATGTGCCGTTAAATGATGTCAAATTAAAGGGGAAATTGCATGTGTAAGAACTAGGAAGAATAAAGGGAAGACATTTTAAAAATGCACAGTCCTTCAAGTGAAAACCCTTATCATATATCAGAGCTGATCACTGCATGGATAAGGAAATGATGGGAAGGAAGTATAAAATAAAATACGGGAAAGAAAACAGAGGTAAAAAATGTCTATTTAAAATCTATGAGAAATGACAGTTAACTTCAGTGAAGAGTGCAGCCTCTCTGGTGGATGTGTTTCTTTGTAAGACTGTCCCTAAACAAGACTATTCTAAGTAGCTCTAAGCTTCCTTCATTGAATTCTATTACAATTAGTTCTAAGTTATTACAAAAAATCTAGCAACCAAGTATACTTTTAAAAGGGATGTTACACTGAGACGGGAAAAGGGATTTTGCTCACATTGTAATTTAAAATGTTCTAGATTTATCACAATTAATATGCTGGTACATGATTCAATGGGAATGTTAAGATGGCATTTAGAAATCCTGTTTGCTTCTGGACTCATAAAAGCCATAAGGGATAGCTTAGTGCTCTACAGATCAACCTTGAAATATCTAGTGTCTGTGGAAGCACAGGATCAAACCCTTGGGTGGGGTGGATGGTTCTCCATCCATTGAAAGTGGCTCAATTCATCCATAGAGTTCACTGTGTTAGGGTCTTTCAGAGGAACTCAAAAAGACGACCCTGTTCTTGGCACCTGTCTTTTATGAAGGAGTCTTCCCCTGAGTTTTAACCAGAACGTTTCCTCTCCCTCTTATTGTGCTGTGCCACTTCCCACCCTCCCTCCCTGTGCCCCATACTTAACTGCATTTAAAAGGTGATGTGTACACCTAACTTTTCAAGTACTTTGGGATTCTTAAGGATGAAAGGCACTATATAATTTTTTGTAAAAATATTGTGTCATCTTCACATAATGACTAGCCTTGTCTCTATCTATGTGCACTTTAGGAGAATGTATGAAAAACATATCGCACAAAATTAAGAAAATCCAAATTACTGTTATTCTCATTAACATTGTAGTTTATACATATATTTCTTTTGGAGAAGTAAAATTTAAGTCTGGGTTGTCAGTGGTTATTAAAGATCGGATAGCACTTTTTATAAGAGTGAGGTTATCTTCTGTATCTTAGCCCAATTCAAACTTGGGTAACTAAATTTTTTCTACTTAAGTTCATCGTGAAATTTCAACCAAATGTGGAATTTGTTCTCCATGTCCTGTGGCAAACTGTTGTTCAGTGTTCATGGACTTACCTTCAGTAATTAGGACCTGATTCTGCAGGTCTAACTGCCCTCAGTATCAATGTGAGTTGAGGATGCTAGCATTCTCAAGAGGTGCTCAGCATGTTGCAGGATCACAATAATTACTATGTAATTATTAGGGCCCTGTCAAATTCATGGTCCATTTTGGTCAATTTCACGGTCATAGGATTTTAAAAATCATAAACCTCATGATTTCAGCTACTTAAATCTGAAATTTCACAGTATTGTAATTATAGATGTTCAGACCCAGAAAGGAGTTGTGGGGGGTTGCAAGGTTACTGTAGAGGGGGTTGTGGTACTGCTACCCTTACTTCTGCACAGCTACTGGTGGTGGCGCTGCCTTCAGAGCTGGACAGCTGGAGAGCAGTGGCTGCTGGCCAGGACCCAAACTCTGAAGGCAGCACCACTGCCAGCAGCAGCACAGAAGGAAGGATGGCATGGTATGGTATTGCCACCTTTACTTCTGCGCTGCTGTCTGCAGAGCTGGGCCCTCAGTCAGCAGCCGCCACTCTCCAGCTACCCAACTCTGAAGGCAGCAGTGCAGAAGTAAGGGTGGCATGGTATGGTATTGCCACCCTTACTTCTGCGCTGCTGCTGGCGGGGCATTGCCTTCAGAGCTGGGTGCCCGACCAACAGCCGCCGCTCTCCGGCCACCCAGCTCTAAAGGCAACATAGAAGTAAGGTTGGCAATAGAATGACCTCCCCTAAAATAACATTGTGACCCCCCTGCAACTCCCTTATGGGTCAGGACTCCCAATTTGAGAAATGCTGGTCTCCCCCATGAAATCTGTATAGTATAGGGTAAAAACACACAAAGGACCTGATTTCACAGGGGAAGATCAGATTTCACAGTCTGTGATGCATTTTTCATGGCCGCAAATTTGGTAGTAATTATACACATCTGAATTGGGCTAGGATACAAGCGAGAAACACCCATACCCTTATAAAAAGTGTCCGGCAATCTTTAATGATCATAGAAGACCAAGACCTCAGTTTTGTATTATATCCAAAAGATATATATTTATTATCTGGTCAGACATAAAGTCATTTAGAAATGTAACAAATATTTTAAACAGATGAATACTAATTTTGATTGTCTCACCTTTGTATGCTAAACTGAAATGTTACCTTTTTTATTATTCTTTATAGACTTCAGTGGGGCTCCCTGTTGGCATAGGGGTCCAGACACTAATCTAGCTACAGCGCCAGGATGTAAATTTAACTGTATGTAATGTGTATATTTATTATAGCCTCAGGGGTATTTGAATGAACGAGATGAGAGCACGCTGTCTTTAAATCCAGCAATCCTTTCATCTAGCCAGAGGCCTTGGCTACACTTGCGAGTTACAGCGCTGTAAAGGCTCCCCAGTGCTGTAACTCACTCCCCGTCCACACTGGCACGGCATTTGCAGCGCGGTATCTCCGTGGTTGCAGCGCTGCATGTACTCCACCTCTCCGAGAGGAATAGTGAGTATTGCACTGCCGCTGCAGCGCTGCGGCGCCAGTGTGGCCGCCCAATGCACTGTGAATGGCCTCAAGAATTATTCGGCAGTATCCCACAATGCCTGTTCTAGCCACTCTGGTCATCAGTTCAAACTCTACTGCCCTGGCCTCAGGTAACCAACCTTGTGACCGACCCTTTACATTCCCCGGGAATTTTAAAAATCCCCTTCCTGTTTGCTCAGTCCGGCGTGGCGTGGAGTGCTATCAGCGAATCTTTCCAGGTGACCATGCCTCCACGCGCCAAGGGAGCCCCAGCATGGAGCAATGGCGAGTTGCTGGACCTCATCAGTGTTTGGGGGGAGGAAGCTGTACAGTCCCAGCTGCGCTCCAGCCGTAGGAATTACAATACCTTCGGGAAGGTATCAAAGGACATGATGGAAAGGGGCCATGACCGGGACGCCCTGCAGTGCAGGATTAAAGTGAAGGAGCTGTGGAGTGCCTACCGCAAAGCCCGCGACGCAAACGGCCACTCGGGTGTTCCCCCTGCGGCCTGCCGATTCTACAAAGAGCTGGATGCGATACTTGGGGTTAACCCCACCTCCACTCCGAGCACCACCATGGACACTTCAGAGCCGGTGGGGGGGGGGAGGAAGAGGAGGAGGAGGAGGAAAACGGGAGTGATGGTGGTGGGCCGGATGGAGACACCCCGGAATCCCTGGAGCCATGCAGCCAGGAGCTCTTCTCCAGCCAGGAGGACGGTAGCCAGTCACAGCGGCCGGTACTTGGTGGAGGACAAACAGAAGAGCAGGTTCCCGGTAAGCAGGTTTTTTTTTTCGGGAAGGAATTTTTTCAGTGCGGGCTCTTTGGGAGAGGAGGGTTAGGCATGCATGCCTGGATGCAGAATAGTGCATTGATGTGGTTTATCACATCGCGGTAATCGGCCTCAGTAATCTCCTCGAATGTCTCATCCAGAACGTGTGCAATGCGCTTGTGCAAGTTTATCGGGAGAGCCACCGTGGTCCTTGTCCCAGACAGGCTAACGTGTCCGTGCCACTGTGCCGCTAGGGGCGGGGAGACCATTGCTGCACACAGGCAAGCTGCATATGGACCAGGGCGGAAGCCGCATTGCAGTAGAAGACCCTCCCTTGCTTCCCAGGTCACCCTCAGCAGCGAGATATCGTCCAGGACGAACTCCTGTTGAAAATGTTGGGACAGTGTTCAGTGTAGGTGCCCCCTGAAGCTGTTGGCTCTCCCCAAGGCACAGAAACCCAGAGGACAGTGCAGCCCTGAAACAATCGGTCCCCCTTACTCACCATTTTGAGGCTCCCATGGGATATGTGTGCTCTGTTTCGGATGGGAAAATTATGCTATTGTGTAGACCTTGTGTGTTTTCTACTCCTTAAGTGCGGGGGAATCATTATTCTGTCTGGTATAAACAATGCTGCCTCTGTTAAATGTTGCATTTTGCCTATACAGCTGCATCAACCTCGAGACCTCAGCCGTCCCTCTTATCACCTGCTCAGAGACTGCAAAGACTCAGGAAGAGACTGTGAAAAAGCAAAGAAGACATGCTGCAAGAAGTGATGCAGCAATCTATTAAAGAGAATGAGAAAGCACAGAACTGGAGGGAGAGAGAAAGCAGGATCCGCCAGGAAAACGCAGCGCACCGGCGGCAAAGCACCGCGCACCGGCAGCAAAGCACTGATAGGCTCATAAGCATCCTGGAGCACCAAGCAGATGCTATCCAGGAGCTGGTAGCCATGCAGAAAGAGGAGCAGTACCGCAAACGCAAACGCCACCCCCCCCCCCACAGCCCTTGTCCCAAAACTCTTTCCGTTGTGCCCCACTGTCACCTCCAACCCACTTTCCCCAACTTCCATGTTCTTCACGCCACCCGCTGCCTCCAACACCAATATCTTCACCACCCAGCCCTGAAAACCACGACTCTTACCCTCTGCACTCAACCCCCATCACCATGCAATATAGCTGTCCTGAAGTGCAGCACTCAGTGCACAGCACACCAGACAGGACATACGCGAATCTGTGATTGTACTGTTCCCCACTCCACCCCCTTGTTTCTTTTCAATAAATACTTTTTTTTCTTTTCAATAAATGGATTCTTTGGCTTTGAAAACATTCTTTATTATTGCATAAAGTAAAAGACTCCTTAGCCCAGGAAATAAACAGGCACTGCAAGTCTGCTTGTCTGCTAAGCAGACGCTGATTCCTAAAGATTGGAACTACTGCACTTCACTCCCGTGCAGGGCACCAGATATCACTGCTAGTTTTCAGCCTCAAATTGCTCCCTCAAGGCATCCCTAAATCCTTGCAGCCCTGCGCTGGGCCCCTGTAATAGCCCTGCTCTCTGGCTGTGCAAATTCAGCCTCCAGGTGTTGAACCTCGGAGGTCCATGCCTGAGTGAAGCTTTCACCCTTCCCTTCACATATATTATGGATGGCACAGCACGCGGATATAACCGCGGGATGCTGTGTTCGGCCAAGTCCAGCTTCCCATACAGAGATCGCCAGCGGCCCTTTAAACGGCCAAAGGCACACTCCAAAGTCATTCAGCACCAGCTCAGCCTGTAGTTGAACCGTTCCTTGCTGCTGTCAAGGCTCCCTGTGTAGAGTTTCATGAGCCACGGCATTAATGGGTAAGCGGGATCTCCAAGGATCACAATGGGCATTTCAACTTCCCCTACCGTGATCTTCCGCTCTGGGAAAAAAGTCCCGGCCTGCATCTTCCTGAACAGCCAAGTGTTCCGAAAGATGCATGCGTCATGCACCTTTCCAGGCCAGCCTGTGTTAATATCAATGAAACGCCCATGGTGATCCACAAGCGCCTGGAGAACCATAGAGAAATACCCCTTCCGATTAACGTACTCGGATCCTAGGTGGGGTGGTACCAGAATAGGAATGTGCATCCCATCTATCGCCCCTCCACAGTTAGGGAACCCCATTTGTGCAAAGCCATCCACTATTTCCTGCACGTTCCCAGAGTCACGGTTCTTCTGAGTAGGATGCGATTAATGGCCTTGCAAACTTGCATCAACACGATTCCAGTGGTCGACTTTCCCACTCCAAACTGGTTTGCGACCGACCGGTAGCTGTCTGGAGTTGCCAGCTTCCAGATTGCAATAGCCACCCGCTTCTCCACTGGCAGGGCATCTCTCAATCTTGTGATCTTGCGCTGCAGGGTGGGGGCGAGCTCTTCACACAGTCCCATGAAAGTGGCTTTTCTCATCTGAAAGTTCTGCAGCCACTGCTCGTCATCCCAGACTTCCATGACGATGTGATCCCACCACTCGGTGCTTGTTTCCCGAGCCCAGAAGTGGCGTTCCACGGTGCTGAGCATGTCCGTGAATGCCACAAGCAATTTCGTGTTGTACGCGTTACGCGGCTCGATAGCATCATCGGACTCCTCACCCTCACTCTCACAGTTACTTTAGATCTTAAGGGACAGTTTGACAGCCAAACGTGACGTGCTGGTGAGACTCATCAGCATACGCCTCAGCAGTTCAGACTCCATTTCCCACAGACAGATCGCGCTGCACAGAAACCATTGAAAGATGGCGCCAAAGGTGGATGGAAACAAAGGGATTTCTGGGATGCGAAGCGATGCATCACGGGGCATTGGGACAGGACCCAGAATCCCCCACACCCACGCCCCCTTCCCACAACCCACGGTGCCACGATGGGAAAAGGTGCTCTGTGGAATAGCTGCCCATAATGCACTGCTCCCAATAGCGCTGCAAATGTGGCCATGATAGTGCGCTGGGCAGCTGTCAGTGTGGACAGACTGCAGCACTTTCCCTACTCAGCTGCACGAAGTCAGGTTTAACTCACAGCGCTGTACATCTGCAAGTGTAGCCAAGGCCAGAGGCTTCATACAGCCCTGCCTGTCTCCCCCTAGGGCTGGCTACAGGGAGCACCACACCCAAGAATATTTTCCTTCATTTATCATTCCCCCAACAGCACCAACTTCCTCTGTTCCCGGGGGGAGGAGGGGTGCATGACCCCCGCTCTTCCTCAGGCCCCACCTCCACTCCACCCCTTCCCCCAAGTCACCAACCCAATGGTTCCCAATCCTGCTGGAAAGGCGTAACGAGTGGGGTTCCGCAGGGGTCTGTTTTGGGACCGGCTCTGTTCAATATCTTCATCAACGACTTAGATATTGGCATAGAAAGTACGCTTATTAAGTTTGCGGATGATACCAAACTGGGAGGGATTGCAACTACTTTGGAGGACAGGGTCATAATTCAAAATGATCTGGACAAATTGGAGAAATGGGCTGAGGTAAACAGGATGAAGTTTAACAAAGACAAATGCAAAGTGCTCCACTTAGGAAGGAAAAATCAATTTCACACATACAGAATGGGAAAAGACTGTCTAGGAAGGAGTACGGCAGAAAGGGATCTAGGGGTTATAGTGGACCACAAGCTAAATATGAGTCAACAGTGTGATGCTGTTGCAAAAAAAGCAAACATGATTCTGGGATGCATTAACAGGTGTGTTGTGAGCAAGACACGAGAAGTCATTCTTCCGCTCTACTCTGCTCTGGTTAGGCCTCAGCTGGAGTATTGTGTCCAGTTCTGGGCGCCGCATTTTAAAAAAGATGTAGAGAAATTGGAAAGGGTCCAAAGAAGAGCAACAAGAATGATTAAAGGTCTTGAGAACTTGACCTATGAAGGAAGGCTGAAAGAACTGGGTTTGTTTAGTTTGGAAAAGAGAAGACTGAGAGGGGACATGATAGCAGTTTTCAGGTATCTAAAAGGGTGTCATAAGGAGGAGGGAGAGAACTTGTTCACCTCAGCCTCTAAGGATAGAACCAGAAACAATGGGTTTAAACTGCAGCAAGGGAGGTCTAGGTTGGACATTAGGAAAAAGTTCCTAACTGTCAGGGTGGTTAAACACTGGAACAAATTGCCTAGGGAGGTTATGGAATCTCCGTCTCTGGAGATATTTAAGAGTAGGTTAGATAAATGTCTATCAGGGATGGTCTAGACAGTATTTGGTCCTGCCATGCGGGCAGGGGACTGGACTCGATGACCTCTCGAGGTCCCTTCCAGTCCTATAATCTATGAATCTATGAATCTATGAACCCTGCCCCACCTCTTCCTGCCCGCTCTCCACCCAGACCCTGCCCCCACTCCACCCCTTCCCCCAAATACCCATCCCTGCCTCTTCCTGCTCCACCCCCCAACCTGCCTCTTCCTGACCCCACTCCTCCCTCTTGCCCCCCAGCACGCCGCTGAACAGCTGATCCACGGTGCACGGGTGGTGCTGGGAGGGAGTGAGAGGAGCTGATCAGTGGGGCTGCCAGCGGGCGGGAGGCACTGATCTGCAGGGCTGTCAGTGGATGCTGAATACCCACTCTTTTTTTTTCCAGGGGTGTTCCAGGGCTGGAGCACCCATGGAGTCGGCGCTTATGCTTCAGAGGACAACTGACTTTTCTATTTTTTTTTTTTTTTTTTAGTAAATTACTTACTGTTTGCAAAGGAAATGCTTTAAACGGCTCCTTTTTGAAAATTTGCCCTGTTTCCCTCATCTTTTTGGGAACCTTTGGCTAAACAATCATAGTCCTTTCAAGTGCAAAATCTCTTGCGTGCGCTCTCTCACACATCCTCCTCCTCTCCAACCCCTACCCCTCTCCCCACCCGGACCGACACCACACAGAGCTAACATCTCAAACTTAAACCACAGGTGACCTCATTGATGGCAAACTGGGGACGAAAGGACACAGGGCTGGAGATACAGCTCAGATGCAAATAATGTAAGAAAGGAGGGGAAATGGTTACATTAACTTTAAAATATTATTTGATGTCTTTATCACGTGGGATTATATATTTATGTTGTTAATGCCAGTTGTCATATTCATAGATTCCAAGGCCAGAAGGGACCACTGTGATCATATAATCAGCCCTCCTGTATAACAAAGACCATATAATAAGGAGGCCTTTAACATACAGGAAAAGAACCCAATGGAAAAAACAAATGCACTGTACAGCTAGCGCAAAAGATTTTTCTATGACATAATAATCATTATTTTCTGTCTCTGATTTGTTTTCTCTGGAGTTGCAGCAATAAAACAACCATTACACCAAAACAGTTTTAAAAGAAAAGAAAAATGTCACTTGTATATTTAATGATTGCAGTAATACATAACAAAGCAAATTTGGTGCCGAACATCACCATGTGTCAGATATTTGAAGGTGCTTAATCACATGCCTCCCAATACAACCAGGGGGTGGCATTATCCTAGCACTACACTTGTTCTGTTCTGTATTGTTTTGTTTCACACATTGTCAGGTGTGAAGGCTAGAGGAGGGGAAAGCCTTCCAGACCATAATTCTGACTCAGGACATTCAACCCTTTCAGTTTGCTCTGTCCCTATAACTCAGGCAGTGTTACTATCAAACAGCTGTGAGGTGGATGAACATTTCACATGTTGCTTATTTGTATAATTGCACCCAGAAATGCACTTCTAGCTCATAGTCATTTCAATGGAGAATTCTCTCTGAGCTCAGGGAGCAAAGAAATTCTGATGGTTCTCAGGGTGCCCAGGATTGGCAGTCACCCTCTATACCCACCCCCCACCTCTAATAAGAGGCAGACTTGCTTGTACTTAACTGGGTATAAGCTCCCTGACACCACCAGCCTGTTAGCCCCCCAAAAAAATTTCCTCTGGACTATCCAGCCCCTACTTTGCCTTGCAGGTTAACAATAGGTGTACCCCAGTTCCTGAGCCCCTTTGAAGCATTCCACTGTAATGTCCAGCCCCTTCTCCACTGAACCCTCACAGAATTACCAACGTAGCCATCCTCAAAGGGACAGAATACACACCAGCTTGTATGAGTCAACTCAGAATAACTGCTTTGCTTAATACCACAGCACTTAGCTATACAGTAGAACTTCAGAGGTACAAACACCAGAGTTACAAACTGATCACAACCACACACCTTGTTTGGAACACAATCAGGCAGCAGCAGAGACCAAAAGAAAATAAATACAGTACAATACCGTGTTAAATGTAAACTACTAAAAAAATAAAGAGAAAGCACCATTTTTCTTCTGCATAGTAACATTTCAAAGCTGTATTAAGTCAATATTCAGTTGTAAACTTTTGAAAAAACAACCATAATGTTTTGTTCAGAGTTACCAATATTTCAGAGTTACGAACAACCTCCATTCCCAAGGTGTTTGTAACTCCAAGGTTCTATTGTATTTGTAGTGAAAACAATAATAAGCTTATTAATAAAGAACAGTTACTCAAAGATTCAAGTGAGTAGTGAGTAAGAATATTGGAAACAAAAATAGTTACATATAAAACAAAATCAATACATGCTTTCTAGAGACTAAACTTAACTTAACAGGCTAACCCCCTGTCTAGAGCAGTCTTATCTCACTCAAAGACTTTTGCAGCATTTCCAACCAAGGCTGGTTGTGGTCCTGTTTTCATGAATGTAAACCCACTGTCCATTTACTTCCTTGGTGCAGGATAACAGGGTCTTTCCTTGTGCCCTGGTTATATCCTTTGAAGTGCACCCCATAGAAGGTTCTCTTCCCCCTGTTATTCTTCTCTTCCTGTGAAATCTCACAATCCTTGATCTCAGTTCTGACTGGTGATGGTGAATGAGACAATACTGGATTTACATTTCAATAGATAGATAGATAGATAAACACCTCTGGTCTGGAAGGAAACCAGTTTTTCATCTCTACTTGGGATTACATCTTGATACAAACTATAAGAACATACTTCCAGCATATATAAGTAAATCCTTACCTAGTAGGAATACATACATTTTACAATGATATCTGTAACTGGCTTTCCTTTGATAACTTACATGACATTTTTTGATGAACTAAATGTACATGCTAGACTCAGGAACCTCTATGCACCCCACGGTGCCCTTTGGCCAGCTAGCATTAAGAGGTTTTGGGTTACACAAAGGTGCACTGAAATTCGTGTGAGTGAAACATCATTTCCCTTCAGAATAGATTATATACGCAAACTGTTTCTATTATGGTTACAAATTTAAATACATAAGGATGACGTAATAATGGATCCTTAGCTGAAGAGAACACTTTACTAGGAATTTTTTTTTCTTGGGCTTGACTGCCTTTTAGTATGTTACAGATACATATATGGTGTGGGATTTCCTAAATAATTAAAAAATAGTGGTGAAAGAATGTGTTAGTGAAGAGATCTGAAGTATCAATATTTAGAGTTTAGCACAGCAGCAATCTAAACTCCAATATCTTTATCAGAGAATGAAGAAGCAGATTCTTTGCTTATGTTTCTGTAGGAAATAAGGATGATCCAAATGATTGGAGCAACTATTGATATTAAATTTGACCTGTTTACATTTGACTAGTTTATGTTCAGGGGCACATAGAGACACCATCAAAAAGAAAACAGAGAACATAGTTGCACGACTGAGAAATCAAGACAATAAAAATTCCTGGAATAAGCACTCTGATAGGGTAAAATCTAAAGACTGTATGAAACTGAAATGCAAACATTCTTTCCAGGGCCGGTGCTTCCACTAGGCGACCATAGGCGGTCGCCTAGGGCAGCAAGATTTGGGGGGGCGGCATTTTGCTGCCCTCGGCGGAAATTCGGCAGCGGGTGTTCCTTCTGCTCCAGGTCTTCGGCGGAAATTCGGCGGTGGGTCCTTCACTCGCTCTGGGACCCGCCACCGAAGTGCCCCGAAGACGTGGAATGAAGGACCTCCGCCGCCGAATGCTCAGAGGAAGAGCACTGCCACCTAGGGCAGCAAAAACCCTGGTGCAGCTCCTGATTCTTTTTAATCCATATAATATTTAATACCAGGGCTTCCAAAATCAGAGAAATACAAAGCTTTCACTGGTCTGTGTATACTACATGATCTTAGAGTGGTAGCCGTGTTAGTCTGTATAAGCAAAAAGAACGAGAAGTACTTGTGACAAATCAAATAAGATTTTCCCCATGCTAATTTTTCCCCCTATTGTTACTCACACCTTTTTTACAACTGTTGGAAATCGGCCATCCTGATTATCACTACAAATTTTTTTTTCTCCTGCTGATAATAGCTCACCTTCATTGATTAGTCTCATTAGAGTTGGTATGGCAACAACCATTTTTTCATGTTCTATGTGTATATATATTGTCCTACTGTATTTTCCACTGCATGCATCCGATGAAGTGGGTTTTAGCCCATGAAAACTTATGCCCAAATAAATTTATTAGTCTCTAAGGTGCCACAAGTCCTCCTCGTTCTTTTTACATGATCTTAGACTCAATGAACCTTGACATAGAAGTAGTTCTGGTCTGGGTTGAATATATAGTACATTCCAGGTCTCTGGGAAAATAAAGTATGACCAAATAACTTTAGAAACACCTTACTTATTAAACCACTGGCCAGTTGGTGTATTTAAGCAGTTACAAAGAAAAAGATGGACAATGTATGTAAGGTTGAAGAACACTTCCCCTATAGCTCTAAAATGAATAGAAGTCACTATACAGTATCCTGCAACACTCAGGATTAAATACAAAGATAATTTAGACTTTTTCTGGGAGCCAAAGGCAGTTCAAAATATAGTCACAAGCCCTAGGGAAACAAAATTTTCATTGGACCAAGATTCTTGGTATGGCAAATTTCCCCTATATAATCTTGTCAAATGATACTGTAATTCTCCCTTTGATGCAAATTTCATTAGGTGCACTTTAACATGTATTAGGATAACAGCCTAAACTAAATGATTTTATTGATTCTATTCCATGGTTTCACTAGTATTGGAATGCTAATACAGTGTATATGTTGTATATATACTGCTAAGGGTAATTCAGGTCTCTTATTCTATACAATTTTATTCTCTTTTACAGATGTTTACACTCCACAGCAACACAGGAAGGACACTGGAATTTCTGCCAAAAATGTAATACTGAACTAGATTTTGATCCTATGATCATGGGTATTACAAAGAAGTCTTAAGGTAGATAGAGAGGTATTCTGTGTGCACACAACCTTTAATAATGGGACTTCAACTGGACATTACAGGGCATGGGCCAGATTCACTGAACCTGGTGCAAGGAAGTAGAAATGACATCTTCTGATGCCAGCTGGGCCCCCAAGAATGATGAATCATTTATTCCTTCCCTGAAGATTTTCTGCCATTGGGGAAGCTTCAGGTTATGGCTTGGGGACCCCTCAGTTGCCCATCCAAAAAGCAACACCTATATTTTTCCACATTGCTTTCCTATTTTTCCCTTTTCTTCCACTGTAACAGCTGGGCCCTGATAGATTTTCCCATAAAAAATGGGACAAGCTGGGATAAAACCCTGCTGGCTAGCCCATTAAGATCAAAAGAGATTGAGATACAGAAATGGAACAAGAGCTAAATTTAACCTATTTTTGCTTGTTAAAGGACAAGGTTAGAGACCTATTTGTATGTACCAAAAACAAGCATGCATTTATCACAAATATGTGCAAAAAATTGGGCAAGGAATTCCAAAGGGCAACAAATGCCCATTAATACCTACCCTAAAGGAAACAAAGGCTTATTCTAACTCCTATGCTCACTTGCAGAGCTGGGCCCCTCCTGACTGCTGGCTGACCAACCAGCCCAGTTCCTGTAGCTTCTCCTAGCTGGCCAGTATAGATTTTCCTCCTACCTCAGTCTCAGACCAAGCTTGTGGGGCGGGGAGAGGGAGAGGGTGGGTAGGAAGAGTGTACCCTGTTTCCTTGGAGTGGGGTATAGGGAGGAAAAATTGAGGGGCCCTTGTTCTTTCATTTGGAAGTTGAACTAAAAATGAACCTCATTCCCTTGGGCTTGGGAGGAGAAAACAGTAGAGTGGCCTAGTTCCCTGAGTTTTTGGCTCTGTGTGTGTGTGTCTGTGTGTGTGTGTCTCTAAAGTGAGAACCCTTAAAGATGGAGGATGGGATACACCAAAATATACAGTAGAAGTAAAGGAAAAATGGAAAGGAGGTGGGAAGTGAAAAGTGAAAGAGGGGGGAAAAGGCTAAAAGGGAGACATAGTAAACAGTTAATTTTCATTACTTTTGATATTGGAAGTTTAATGCTGAAATACTTATACAAACATGAATACACGTGAATGTGGCAAATAGTGGAGCTTGAGTTTGTGGGCAGCTGAAACGATTACCAAACCCCCCTGCACTCTCATTCCAACACTCCTATATACCCGACCAACCCTCTACGATCTCACATTCTCTTTTCTCCCTTGAATTGACAGATCCTAACTTCCAGCTCCCTGGCACTCTTCCCCCACAAGTTTCATGCTTGGCTGTCTCCTTGGGCCATCTTAGTTCATTTGCTGACTGAGCCCTAATCCTTAAATCCATCTCTGTCACTGGGCAGCTTGTTCCCAGAAAGCAACCTGCAGGAAGGAGGAGTCTGTTGTGAGAAGGGTCTTGTTTGGGGGTAGATATGTATCTGTACCACAAGCATTTTGAGGCTATGACAATTAAAATAGTAATTTCAAAATAAACTGAAGTTCACAAGGAGACATAACTGTGGTGTATTGAAACTGTAGAAATTACAAGCTGCCACTTTAAACTCTGGTCTCACTTGCAGGTTAAGGGGCTCTGAAAGGAAGGCTGTGATCTGGGGTTATGAGAGTCAGTTTCTGGTCAGCCAGCTAGAGTAAGAGGGGGTGGGTTGTGCCTCTCTGTTTTAGGGAGCAGCCTGTTTTATTTCATTCTATTTTGGGGTTCTTGTGTATTCTGAATTCTAAGAAATAAAGTGGTATTATGTTGCAACCTTCCAGCAAAAGTATTTTATGTTTTCATCTAGTTTTTCTGTTTGCATGATGTGAAATATAACAATAGCATAAATTCAAGAGCTCTTGTGTCCCCAGCTGTTTGGGAGAACTGTTCCTGAAAGATTTTCTTTTAAATATTGACAACTACATAGCTAGCACACAACATTACCACTTATTTATAGAATGACTAACCATAGAGAGTGGAATTAAAAGAAAAGTATTTCTGTGTTTAAACTGCAGTATACTTAAAGGAATGGGTATCCCAGTGTGCAAAGCAAAAATTAAAAACAAACAAAACTCTGTACACATCTGGAATCAGGTAGCTGCTCAGGAGTGGGAATCCTGTTCCAGCCCCAAAACACACTTTTCCTAATTTTTGGTCTCTCGCTATTAAGGACATATGTGGATCCAGCAGAGGAGAGCAGAAAGGTCCCACTATCTCCTTCTATTATGATTTTTTTTTTCATTTAAAAATAACACCTAGATTTCCCCCGTCATTAGAAAAAGGATGTTTGCACCACATTGTGGGTAAGATGTATCTATAGCAAATCTGTTTTGCAGAAGGGGTTTACTTTATTAACGGAAATAACCTCCTTCTCCTTCTTTGTCTCCCTCCCCCACCATTTTATATTTTCATTGAAGTGAAGATAGACCCTGGCTTCCTAACAAAAGTGTCAGCCAAGGAGCTGTAATTTAGTGGCCAGGCAGCACTTTTAAATTTTCTTTCATAGCCCGCTGGAAGCCAAACAAGAACTTCTTCTCCTATTAGGATTTCCAGGTTCCAGGGATGTATTAAACATGATCTGCATCCCCTGATGAAATTCCTCTCAGGCCAATTGTCAAATAGAGAAATCAGGCAGGGTGGCATCAAAAGATTAGGCAGCAAACTTGATATTATACATCTGCGTATAAAGAAAACCTCTCCTTAGCCTTCGGAACACCCTCCATATCTGTAGAGCACACTGGGGTCAAAGAAACTCTGCGGTATTCAGAGACACAATTTGGATTGTACTAATTTCACAAAGCCAGTTATATAGTTCACTATGATAAGATGATACAATTACACCCAATACCAAACTGGTACCAACTATTCAGTAAAGTGTAACCCATATTATTTTTAATACTAGATCAACTACATATATTTAATATGTTTGTTCAGAACATTCGAGTGACTAGAAATATTGAGACTTTATTCAAATTTGGTGTTTTCTAAAGTTTTTCTGAATCCAACCAAACTGAACTACAAATAAAAATTGCAACATAAGCAGTTTCTTGACTTTCAGCATCACGTATAGCATATTAAATGATTCATCAAATGCTGTGTCACAACTTGTATAAAGGCCTTTAAAAGTGATTCTTCCTTATTACATTTGATTTTAACTGCAACAGATGTTTGAGTCTGAGTCATACCTATTAGACTTCTTTGAACAACCTTCCTTTTCATAAACCACCTCCCTTTAATCCAAATATTTAATCACAATGGTGATTACAAAATGCATTACTCACTCCTGGACACAAAATAACATAATAGTCTACTTTGATAGTGTGAAACTGGGCTTTCCTGTTATATCACCAATATATATGGTTCCTGAAGTTAAGGAATAAAATTTGTACAGAACATTTTTGAAAACTAAATAATAAATGAGTAAATAATTTTACTGGATGATACAAAAAGGCATGTGTTATTGTAACCTGCCTTGTATGCTCCATGTAAACTATTTAAATTATGATTTTAAATTACGATGTTAGATTAGGTTTTCTGCAGCTTAATATATTGTAATATAATATAATTGCTAAATGCAAATGAGATACTGTACTGCTTTTCCATAGTTGTTCATGAGAGCCAAGCATTTTATATATTACAGTGAAGTGCATGTTATTAAGAAACAAATTATAATGAAGCTTAATTTAGTTGGGAGACAAGATACTGTAGCCTTATCATGGTTGACAGTGGAGTAAGGGATCATATAGAGCTATTACACCAATCTATGTGTGGCTCAAGTCTTGTGGCACAAATGTACATAGGTGATAGTGCTGTACCTTTTAAGGCTCGCACGCGATTCCATTACCTTAAAGTCAAGTAATGCTATAATGTCATCAATTTAGCTTCAAATACATTCTGTGATCATGACTGACAAACGCTCTTTACAAAATAATAAATACAAAGCTGATTAGTATTCAAATAATGCACACAGAGTGAATTTTGGGCATAAGGCAAAAACTGTTTCAAATACATAACAGTATACAAGTTTAAAAGTGCAGAATCAAAGTCAATAGAACTGTTAAGGATGACACAATACTACTTTTTTAAAGCTAAAAATTGTCATTCTACATTGCCTTTGTAAGTGCAAACTTATCCAGTCAAATCGGGACATTTGATCCTTCAGTTTTATGCTGCATTTCATTTTCTCTTGTAAGTCAGAAAAAACAATTAGTGCTTCAGAGTGTGCCCTAAATAATATATTGACTTGCAAATTATAAAACAAAAACTATAAACGATATGTTTTTCAAGATTTCTAATCAATGTGTTCTTCATACAAAGAACTTAATACCCTTTCCACCCCCAAAAAAAGCACAGACACCAATGGGTTTGTTGCAGTGCAGAAGAAACCAGCGCAAAAGCAATTCATTATTAATGCCTGAATATTCTTGCTAAACAGTTCTGATTATTTCACAAGAAAAGAGGTCAAGGTAGTGGAGAAAGCGATTTAATCAAATAAACTCTCAATCTCTCTCCAAATAGCATTTTCATCCAGCTGCATGTAAATTCATCAGATGACTAGCCTCAAAAAGCACAGGCAAGGTTAATCTGCTATGACTGTTAAAACTTCTATGATATGCCTATTGAATAAAGATTTAAAATAGGATGAACCATACAAGTTACCTCAAATTGTGTTTCTTTCTTTTTCCAAGAAACATATAAAATCTCCACTGTTAAAAACAAACTGAAAATCTCCTATCTAGGTTAGAGTTTATTAACTTCACAAAGGGTTCTTTGTTTTGTTATTGACATGCCATTCAACAGTCCAGATTTTGAAGACTATCAACAGCCTATTTCAAGGTGATCCCACAATGAATGATCTGCTCTAAATTGAATGAATCATCAAATCTAAACATATTAGGAATATTTAACATCATTGGAACAATTATGCCCGGGGTGGGGGTGACAGAGTTCTCAACAAAAGGTAATAATCTGAATTTGCATCTGCAATATTTTTTATTCTGAATTAATATGGTGCTTCTCTGCTTAAATAGGGAACTGAGAAATTCATCACATCTTTATCCTAAGGTAAATTTAGTGGCATATGCTGACAAGCCTTATTGGATAACTGGTACTTGTTAGATGAACCCTGACTTAGTCTGCATTCTTTTAATGTAAATGAATATCTATATTTTAAATAAGGGATCTTTTACTATCTGAAATTTATATTTAAATATTAGTTCATAGCATAGCTATAAACAAACACTTTTCTGTAAAAGAAGTAGAGTAATAGTTCTTCTTTTGGAGTCACACAATATATTTTTTGTGTATTTATTTTTTCTAAACACCTACTTGCATAGCTGGAAAAAAAATGAAAGATTTGAAATATAAAACCAAGTTAGTCGTATATTACTAATAGTCTTCGTAGGATGGTTCTAACTCTGACAGTTGTAAAATGCAATGTACTATAAATGCATTCGTGAAATCAGAACAGATATGTGAGACTGAGAAACTGTGCTTAATAAAAGACATGGTTCTAATACAAACCAGCTATCCTGATATCAGCACAAATGACCCAAGTATAGTCTGTAGATGCTCTAAGTAAGCAAATGGAATGCTTGTTTTATGGATAGTCATTTATTTGTACTATATACGCACACACAAACGAAATATTCTACATCTTAGCAGTTTCTTAGCTTTCTTCTTCAACAAGTCTAATAGGACATTTCCTCTATTCTAAATTCAAGGAAGATTCTTGATAATACACAATTTATATATCCTCATTTAGAAGTCACACACCAGTTAAAAATTCTGCTTCTTCAAGATAAAAAGTGTTTTAATGCTGGTATTCTCTGCCCTCTTAGCTCTAAGCACCTTTCTTCAGTCTTAGACACCATTTTACATGAGGATGCTTTCTAAAAAGCAAAATGTAACTGTCTAATTAGGAGCGGTATGATTGGCTAGTTCATGGACTCTGTGACAGTTATGACAAATACACATATTGGCATAGCCCTAACCTCACTTCACAGTTTGCAACACAAAGATGGTATTTTCAGAAATGTGCAGAACACTCTGATACAAAGCTTCACCTTGTCTAGTGCTATTCCATTTAATTTTTTATTAACTGCCTGAACATATGCCATTCTAGAAGAGGGTAATAGTTACAAAATGTCAGCAGAAACATTTAAACTGCTAAAATGTAAATGATTTTATAAATTTGTAATGAAAGGTAATTGTCATGTGGGAAAAGTAACAGAAAAACAGATATGTGCAAATGTAAAACTGGTAAAAAATACATCTTATTGGTTGAAGGTAGCAAAATTTAAGTATATTTTAATGAGCATTGTAAGTAGTATTTAAATAAAATTAGATTCATAAGAAGAAAATGTGAATTCTATAATATTTTATTTTCTAACATTAGTAAAGTTCATAATAATGAAAAGACCTCATGGAACTTTAATGTGCCAAATTCATTAAACAGTAGGACATTAAGATTCCTCACCTCATTTTAAAAAACAAATAAATCAAGTGAGAGAATATAAATAAAAAGCATTTGTTAGCATCAGTGCAGCTCAGCTTTAAAAGAACAATATTAGAATGTGGTTAGTTGGTTTCTTTACTTTCCACTAAAATGAAAAACAATTTAGTGATTAATCCCTTCAGCAATAAAGTGCTGGGTCAGTGCTCTCAGATATGTCAAGAAGGAGAAGACTACGGCGAAGAATTGAGTTTTTCTTCAGCCACCACACAGAGCAACCACCTTCCAGTTAGGTTTGCGGGCAACCATCTTTAAATGCTTGAGCTGTTCTGCGTGGCCATGACAAGATTTGCAATTCTCTACGTTTATTTACACACCATCACCCCAACTAGACATCACATCGAAGTGGCATGGTCGCAGCTGACCCCAGGGTAGTCCCTGTCTCTGCCGATCCAATTTTATCGTGCTCTGCAATTGAACTGCAGTCATACTATACAGGATGTATGCACACTCCTCCATGCCACAATAAAATTAGCAGAAGCTTGTCAGGGTATATTTTCTAGTTTTACAGTGACAGACACTGGACAAATATGTCTGCTTTTCAGAAATCCATAGAGGTTTGTACTCTCCTGAAATGTATATGAGTGTTGTATTTGCAAGTCAGTGTATTCCTGCATGGTAAAAGAATCTAAGTGTTAGCTCCAGGATAAGATTACATCTACAATGCGTTTTTAATGTTTTTCTCTAAACTACACAGAGCACTAAAATTACTTCTCATTTATGTTTTTAGTTGTGTTTGCCTATAACTGTTCCTGTTTAAGATTAAAAAGGCAGGATGAATTCTTCAGTCAGAGACTAATATAAGATAAATCCATCATATTTTGAAAGCAAAAGTTAGGGGAAGGATTGTTATTTGCAGTTTGAAATAAGTACATAAATTAAGTTTCAAAAAAGAGATCTTTGCTATTTGTTCACATTATAAGATCTCACCTGCAAAACTGCTAGTTTCATAAGTAAAATCTTCTTTCTTTTAAAAAAAAATACACTTGCAAGTAAATTAAATAATGATAATTTGTTTCAAAACCTAAAATGACTGAAGACTAAAACTGTAAACAGAAGAAATGTACCATTTGTAATGGGAACATTTTTAAATAAAACCACATAGTATGTTTTGTAATCTACCCCAATGTAATGTTATTAGATATTCAGTGCAGTTCCTACATCAAACAGCCTCAGAAGCCCCAGGATCATTTTATATTCACTGGAAGACAGAAAGAAATCCAAAACCTAGTTAAATAAATTGTTCATTTATTCCTTTCCTTTTATGCACCAAGATCTACATGTGGTCATTAATTATAAAGAGACTATTATAGCACCATATTTTCATTCAATACGATGTCCTGGTATATATCAAAGAAGTCCCATAATTAAAACAGAAGGGCCACAATGACAATTAAAATTACAATCTATATGGGGAAAGAAAGTACAGTTCTGCAATTTTTCACCCTGTCACTGTCAGCACGATGGGATATTCTAGTCACGTCTCTTGTAAAGCAGCCTAAATTCTTCTTCACCAATGCAACCTCAAAAGCATTATCAGCACCTAAGCAAAAGCCTATGCAAGTATAATTTAATACCAAGCCACAGTTTGCAAGTAATAGCGTATAAAGTGATATTTAAGTGGTGTTTTAAGCACACTTCTGATGGCTACAGCCGCTTTTTACTGGTAAATGCGTTTTCCTTTGAGTAGTGATTATGAGTCCTGGGTGAAGAGGTCCTGTGTGCAGGTCTGCCTGTAAGCCTTACTTCCAGCTGCCAATCTTTACTTCACAGTGAAGAAAAAGCCACATAGCACCTTGTTCTTACTCTTGTATGCTGTCATCCCCTGAGCCTGATAACTGCAAAATCATTTCCACATAACACTTTTCTACTTCTGCCTCTTAAACCTTGAGACCTACACATTGTGCATGCACTTGCACCCTTGGCAACCAGCTCCCTAGAAGCTACTTCCTTTGAACCATCATAGTCTTCCAGCAGACTATTTTTAACACTTATCTTGGTAAATATCTGCATTAATGGAGTACAAAGCTTTTTTTTTGTAGCAATATATATTTGCTACAATTTATTATCTATAAAAATCATGAACAGTGAATTATTACTGTTAAAACTGTGTTTTTCTTTATAACAACTTTAAACTGAGCACTCATATATGAAGCATGCAATGGAGATTGAGAAGGTTTTGTATAATAAAACTGTGACATGGTCATTTTTTCCAGTTTTGCATTACACGGACACACTCATGCATGGTGCTTTTTAAATTCTTATTATATGTGAGGTCAGGGGGTCGAATGTCAGAAAGTACTGTTAATTTCACGGGGTTAGGGGAAAGTAAATTCAGAGGGAATACAGATCACTTAGCACAAAAAAGCAGCTCCTCTGAAGTTTGGTTTTACATTTGTTAACCATATCCTTCAGTTGACGAACCATTGAGACCACTGTGACATTCTGGTCCCTAGTATAATGGTTTGACATGCTGCAGTGAAAGTGTGATTCAGTCGCCCTACTGTATGTGCCAGCTATAGCCTTCCTCTGAATCAATGAAGCACTAAAACTCCACACAACTGGAACTGAACAAAGCATGTTGCCATTTTGGCTGTGATGTTTAAATTATAGAGAAAGCAGTCAAGATGTCTTAAAGTTCAATCTGACAAAAAATGTAAAATATATTTCTGTCTTCATTCTCTGGGAAGGTAGCATCTTGCAATGTACAATATCACTACCCAGAGTCCTTTTAAAGTGGTTTGTAATGTAACATCAAAGACTAAATGTATTATAGGCATTCAGGACATTTGTTTGTTTGTTTTTTAACCTGTCCCACCAATAAGTCATTTTAATACTGGGGTAGAGCAAAATCTTTGGGAAAAGAAGCATATTTTGGAGAATATTGTTCTGGTTTCAGAAGAGATAGGCAAGGAAAGAGAATAAAACAAGGATATATTTTGTTATTTTTGCAGAATAAACCCAAATATTACCTTGTATAAAAATTATTTGCTAGATGCAAGCTGGCTGAATCACACTCTAATTAAAGTAATATACACTCAAAAACCATACTGGACTATATCGTGCCATTGATTTTTAAGCAGATTTCATCACTGTTTTAAATTGAAAATCTGCTTAAAAAACAGTGGCCCATGCTAAGCATCCTATTTTTTGTAAGGTGCTACAGAAATATTTAAGCCTAGTTAAAAGACTACAAAGAGCAATTTAAAATATTTACACAGAATTATTATTTTACCCAATCCTTTGGATTGGCATGGACAGCTGAGTACAGGGTTTGGTTGGGTTGTTTTGTTTTTATGCATTTTTTTTCTTTTGCAAGATTCCTCAGAGTCAAAACTCAACTCGGGCTCAGCTGCCCCTTTATAATTAAATTTTAATGACTTAGGCTGAGTGTTTGTGTTTTGGCAGCATGTTTAATAGTGTTAGCATTTAAATGGTCACAATTAGACTTTGAAGGGAGAGCCCATTGCAATATATGGGTGAAGTTCACACCTCTGTTGGTGCCATTGTTTGTCAGACTTCTTCAGAGTCAACAAGGAAGCTACTGATTCTACAAGACCGGCATATACCCCAAATTTTGTTTGTAAATGAAACTCTGGAGAACACAATACAATCGAGACAAACAACTTGATTTTGTGGGATATATGGATTTTCCATGTGCATGGATTTGGGAAGAGAACCTTCTGTGTGTCTAGTTTTTCTAATTCAACATGTCTCCACCTTTTCCAAAAGATGTCACTGGTCTGTTATATAAAGTATAACTTGGTCCTCAATGAAATAAATAATCCTTAAAACAATTCAGACAAACAGTAAAATGGCAAATGCAATATAATCTAAATATTTTTTATTAAAAAATGTGTTAACAACTTTGTAGTGGTATATTTCACTAGCTGCCTTCCATAATTAAAAAACTTTTCTCTCAGATCCCCTTTCCTATAAGTAGCCTGTTGCCTGAAGATTTAATCCTTCATTACCAGTTAAAACAAAATCACCAATTAGGCACATGAACACGTCTGTATTAATCTCATTAAGGTGATGGCACCAAATAAATTGGAACTATTTTTGTGCTTTTACTGTGTTCCTATGGCTTTATCAGGCCCTGTGGTCATATACAAAGACCTTGCAGCTTAGTCATTTAGAGTCATTCGGTTGTGGACTAAATGTGGCATTACCATCTATGGCTGAAAATTGCTTTCAGCTTTTAAACTGCACTGACTAGTCTGTAGTTAATCTTAGATCATTCACTCGCAAAATTAAATGAGCCAGAACGATGGTCCTTTTTTTTTTTTTTTTTGTAAAATAATACATCACAAAACACTTATTTGCCCTGCCCAAAAGAGAGATCAAATTCATTTAAAATCCCATAAACCAGAGTTGTGAATTTTTAATTTTATTTAGTAGCAGAGAAATAGAGGGTAAGCTATCTTTCCTTAGCATTGCTATAAATTTATATATGGAACATAGTTTGATGCTTAACCAAGCTTTAATCTACCTTTGATGTATACTCCTACTTCAGTGTGGATCATATGATACACCTTATTAATGCAAATGCAAGAAGGACTGTTTGGGATCTCTGATGTAATTAGCCATAAACCATGTAAAAAAAAAAAAGTATATGGAGTTGCATATAGACTTGCCTATGCTCTGTCACAGAAACATAAACTTAAGAAATGGAGCAACTTCACAGATTTCTACATTCTTCTGACCAAATAGTTTCTGAGGATTATTTGATGGATTTTATAGTGCAGGTAACAATAACCTAAGCAAGTCTGCTAAATACTCTTTTTAAAAATAAATCATTCATTTTAATTACAACTGGAATATTTATTTGGCTGCAACTATACTATACTGGAAGAAAGCAGAGGTGAGAGGAATTGTGGTCAGTTCCTAATTTGTTCAGATATTTTAATCATTTCATAACAATGCAAACTACAAAAAATACTGGGCCTGATCCTGCTGCCACTGAAATTAATGGAAGTTTTGCCACTGACTTGAAGGGGCCCAGTAGCCAGACCTTCATCTTTAAAAATATCAACCTTATAATCTGCCTTTGTCTGCAAAAGCCATAAACAGGTTTTTTTTGCTGTTCTTCCCCAATATTACTTTTTTGTTTAGTGGAATTTCTACACGGCCACAATAACAGAGCTGGCTTCATCTTTTAGAGTCCCATGTATCCGAGATATTTTGTGGCCTGGTTCAGTGGTTCCCATGGTGGTTCACTGAACTTTAAGGTCATATATTGGAAATAAGGTTCATGCTCCTCTGTCAGTGGGCCTGCACAAGCTTGACAGAGAGGTTGTGTGTGGTCTGTTCTCCAAGAAAAAATAAAGAGTCAGCCACCCAGATCAAAAATAACCCGGTCTGAGAGCCAAAGATGATGTTAAAATCAGCTCAGGGAAGCAGTTAAAAAAAAAGATAAAAATTATTTAAAATCATTTCTTTTTTCTTTACTAATAGCACAAGAAGTATGGAGCCTCTTCTACAACATGTAAACTACTACAAGTTTAATGGAAATAACGACATAGTGTGACTATTGCCTAACCTACATGAGAATGTAACCATAAATGAGAGTGTTTCACTCTGAACCGATTGACAGTTTCTATTATTTCACTGAGCCATGTTGTCTTTTAAGTTAGGCACAATGGTAGGTTTTATGCCAATTACGTGTGTAAGTTGCAGTACAAATAGAAAAAAGAAAAAAAAGAAACCCAGCACATGCATCTACATCTTTCTCAAAACAAAAACACCTGAAAAGCACATCACACATGCCACTGAGTACTTACATCTCTGTTCAGCAGCTGAGATGTTTTTCTTTTCATTCCAGCGAAAGATTCATATAACATAATTGTATATAACTTATTCTATTTATCCAAGTTCATCTCGTTTTGTCTTCAAAACTTACCAGGAAGATCTAATTTTAACTATAAGTGTGCACCTTAAATTTCATCATCTTGCTATTTTAAAACCAATACTGGGATTATATTTTCAATAACATGTAATGATTTTTTGTAGGAATCAAAGTTTACTCTAATTGTATAGGTCTCTCTCAGTATGAGTATATAGAAATATAGATACATTTGCTTAAAATAATACTCTAATATAAAACTACTATCCTAGTCTCACAAAAAAGAGTTCCTTCAGGAAAAAACCTGCATATTTTGTTTATTCTCAAAAATATTATTTTTTAATAGCCTGAACCAAATAATTTTTCATTTTTACAGGCTTCACTTCACTTTTCTCACAGTGAATAAATTGCAACTTATTTCCATGAAATTCACAGATGACACAGATCTTTATTTTGCATAAAGGCATAAAGAAGTGTCTAATATCTTCAATATTCATCTGCTAAGTGGACATTTGCATTGGGTTAGAACGGAAAAAGAGCCACAACCCTCCCGCAGTGACAGCTGTACAAAGGGATGACATCTGACAGCTGTGACAGTGCTGAAGGGAGACTCAGATGACTCGCTGCATCCATGATCCAATTACAGCACACATCCCTCTGACAGACCCAGCAGCTTGACTCCAGCATTTGGAAGGACAGTATTGATCTCTTGTCAGAGACCAGTTGCCTGCTTGCAATTGTGCATTGCTGAACTTTGAAAAGCTATAGTACCCTCTTAAATGATAGGGGCAGTCAGGTTATAGTATTCAGGTACAAAGAGAGGTGCAAAGGGTATCTGCTAAATGCTCTAAACTTGAACAAATCATAACAATATGACAGTCCAATCATACTCAAGTAGCCTCACTGATCTAGCTAGCTACTGTCTGTACTAATGGAGAGACAGCTCTTTGTGGTTAGCTGGATGATCTTACTTGATGAAAAGGCCACTGCAATTAGTGCATGCTGGTTGGTTGTGCTGTGTGACAGCAGACTAGATGGTATAATGGCAGCTGCCAATAACTCTAACTTCTAGAAAACCGACAATTAGGCCTTTGATCCTAATACCCTTAGTCCTTCAACTCCAGACCTCTGCTCTGCCTTTACTGTAAACCACACATATGGTACAATCTCACCAAATGAAAATAATCTGGCAAGAGGCCACTTACTCTTCTCCCCCATTCTATGGTACTTGTCATCTTAACACTGGAAGGGACTATACTGTGATATGAAAGTTATAAAAGGATCAAATTAGAATTCTGAACATTAAAATGTGATAAACTCAAAAGGTGATTAAAAATTTAATGAATAGAAACTAATTGCAAACTTTCACAACATAGCAGAAGCAAGAATTCATGACACTCCTACTATTCTGTGATTATTATATATCTGATTGTAATTCAAAGTTAGCTGCTAACAAATATTTGTTTTCATCATTTCATAGAAGAAATAAACTAACAATTAACAGGTAAAAACCACAACAACATTTATAACTTGCTCTACCATCCCACTGATCCCTTCCTATAATATTCTAGTTAATGGCATTATCTTGGGGAACTGATCCTGCATTCCTTGCACACTCAAAACTAAGTTGAGACCCTACACTGAAGAACAAGATGAGTGAACATCAAAACCAAAAAGGACTAAGGAGCACAATGGCAGTTTCAAAGTGCTCTGACAAAAAATAAATATTCTACAAGAAGCCAATAAGAAATCTGAAAAGAGGTGGCATGAATCATGCTGCCTAGAACTAGCAAGCAGAGCTGTGTACACAACAAATTTTTGGTTTGCTGACTGTGCTGAAAAACTGAAAACAAATTTCATTTTGGGTTGCACTATATGTTTAATTGAACCCAAAATGAAACATTTAGTTTAATATTTTGTGCTTTTTCCCTAATGTTTTTGCATTTTCTTTTAATGAAATTGAAGGAAATTTCAAAACCAAAAGTCATTTTTACCCCTGAAACAAAAATGTTTCATTTAAAAAATGTCAAAAGGAAACATTTTGACTTTTTTGGAATTTTTGTTTCCCCAAAACTAACAATTTGGAAGATTTGACATGAAATCACAAAATCCTTTAGTGTCACCAAACTTGCATTTCTCTGAAAAAAACATTTTGCTGGAAAAAATGTTGCCCTGCTCTACAAGTAGCGGGAAGGGATTTATAACTGTTTCTTGACAACAGTGAATGCTTGCATTTGTTTTTTTAACATTCAAAATGAATTTAGTGATATGCAAAGTATCAGGCAGAGAATTGAAAAATTAATTTATCTTTGTTCACATCTATATAAATACTACTTGCATCTACAGCT
The DNA here is from genome assembly GCF_013100865.1 of Trachemys scripta elegans. Taxonomy (NCBI): domain Eukaryota; kingdom Metazoa; phylum Chordata; order Testudines; family Emydidae; genus Trachemys; species Trachemys scripta. The sequence continues at coordinate 28,136,715 of NC_048308.1, forward strand.
CTCTCCATAATGCCCTGTTATTTTATCTTAATTCAGATCAGAATAATAAGGTAATTCAAATGTATTCACTATTCATTTTTTTTGTGATATGGACACCTTTTCAACAGGAACAATACACCACCAATGTCAACAAAACAAAACAAAACAAAAAATCTTCATTACCTCTAACCAGAGCCAAATTTGAACTGATACCCTAAACACAAATTGCTACATACCTTAAATCTGCATACCTGAGCAATTCTTCCCCCTTTACCAGTGCTTTCTGAAGAGTGAAAAATGGAATCCTCTAAGCATCTTCCCTTCACCTGACCGTAGAACAGAATTTAAGTCTAAAGTCAAAGTACAAATGTTTTTACTTTAAGAAAAAAAATACAGTAATGACCACATCCCCATATCCAATGGGAAAGTCCAAGTTCTGGAAAGCCAGTCTGGTTTATATTTATTCTTCCTATTATTGTGAGTGTATTATTATTGTGATGGTTGTACTCAAAGTAGACAGAAATATGTGGCTATTTTTCACTTCATTTGGTTGAAAACAGCGTTGAGAGAAATGTAGATCTGAACATGACTAAGCATCATTACCAGTCCACCAGAACAAATCACCAATCTTTTGATTAAAGAAAAGAGAACTCAGAGAGATGTCATTTATTAGTTTTAGAGATCTTCACTACAAAGGTAGTCAGGCTTAAATGCCCTGCCCATTGTCTGTGTGCTAGCTAGTAAATAAACCAAAGTATATATAGCAACAGGTCTGTTCAAGTAGCCTCACTCAGTTCCCTGGGAAATAGAGAGAGGGTTTTCCCCAGACAGCTTACTCTAGAGTCCTTCTGTATTAGTAATGCAAACTAGCTGTCTTTGTTCTAGATAATCAGAGCCCCAAAGAGTTCAAGTATTTCCTGAACTACGTAAGGTCCTACATTCCACAGAGCCCAACTGTCCCGGTACTTGTGCAGATGTCACTTCACAATTTTAAGGGAAATTGGGACAAAGTCTCATGGTTATGAATGCCACTTTTGGGGCCCAAAGGGTCTCTACTACATATCAAAAGAAATAAAAAAGATGGTTGAGCAAGGTAACCTATCATACTTACACACACACCCCTCCACACTGCCTAACCAAAACCTAAACAGAATAAATACAATCACTAATAGAATTTCCTCAGATCCCCATGAAAATAATGGGCCCATTCCTGAGACCATTTACTATAGAGAGTAGTGGTTATTCCAGTGATAAGTACTACACTCATTAGTACATGTTTTCAGGGTCAAATCTAACAGAAATAAAACTTGGTATATGGTGCAAAACACTAAAGTTTACAATATATGCACGGTGAAATTCAAAAACCTCATTTTAAATTTTCACAAAATTACACCTCTACCCCAATATAATTCGACCCGATATAACACAAATTCAGATATAATGCGGTAAAGCAGTGCTCCGGGGGGGAGAGGCTGCACACTCCGGCAGATCAAAGCAAGTTAGATATAACGCGGTTTCATCTATAAAGCGGTAAGATTTTTTGGCTCCCAAGGACAGCGTTATATCGAGGTAGAGGTGTATTCCAATTTTGCAAAAATACCAACATAATTATCATCCTAATTTTCAGGAAATAATGGTAACATTTTTAAAATTTTGAATTTTGACATTTCATTTGGATACAGATCAGTTTTCAAACTGAAACAGCAATACGTCTTACGTTTAAATGTGGAAATTGCCATTTTGCCAACACTGAATGAAAAGTGAAATTTGAGAGTTCCAAAACAGCACTGAACAACACATCTGGGTGGCTGTTTTGGCTTTTTTTAAATTATTATATATATAAACTAAATATAATTAAAAATTGATAGAATCATTCAATTCTATGAAGGGTGTCCTCCAAGGAAATATCAACAAGGCAGCACGCGCCAACCTCGTCAACACAACAATACTGCTGGCAATACACCCCAGAATGATATTAGCCTTTTTCCCAACTGCATCACAATCTTTCCTCATGTTCAATTTGTGATCCACTATAACCCCCAGATCTTTTTCAGCAATACTACCATCTAGTATTATACACCATTTTGGAGTTGTGCATTTGAGTTTTCCTTCCTAAGTGTACTATTTTGAATTTGTCTTTATTGAATTTCCTCTTATTTAATCCAGACCAATTATCCAATTTGTCAAGGTTGTTTTGAATTCTTGTGCTGTCTGATGTCTGCCTAAGTGCTTGCAACCCCCTCCCAGCTTGGTGTCATCCAGAACTTTCATAAGCATACTCCACTCCATTATCCAAGTCATGAATGAAAATATTGAATAGTACCAGACTCTGGACAGACCCTTGTGGAATTCCCTGGTTAGTTTAATTTAATATAGACACACAGCCTGGGTGGGACTATCGCAATGAAATCCTTGCCCTATTGAAATCAATGGGAAAACTTCTATTAACTTCAATGATGTCAGGATTTCACCATGAGTTTCCATCTTGATTTGAGCCTTTTGGCTGCTGAAACCCAGTTAAACCATTGAATACTAAGAACTGTAAACTCTGTAGGCTGTTTTGTACCAGTGCTGAGGATGGCCACAATCTATGTGATTTTATTCAAATTACATGTGACCTTCCAGCACAAGGAAGTTGCCAATGTGGCTTTCACTTGAACAAATTTGAACCTCATGGGTCTGTATGTGATTGCATGACCCATGTCCCAATTCTATCCACATTGCTTCCACACGCCCAGTTACAATCCAGTAATATTTGAATACCTATATTTAAAGTAATCAAGTTGAGGGACATTGATCTCAGGTGGTTTTACTAAAGAAGGAAAAAATGTACACAAGGAACAAGAATATCTGGTGCAAATTTTTAGTGTACCTCGTTAATTTGTCCTGAACTGTAGACATTCTTTGATTGTGATACTCTTTAATGGCAATTCTTAATTGTTGACATTAAAAAATATGCTGAGCTGAGCAAAGAAAGGAATGCTGGCTACAGTGCACACTTTACTTCCTATTCTCAAAAATTAAGCACAATGGGCACAGTGGCTTAATAACCTCTCTCAAGAACCATAGTTCAATCCCAAGTGCCATCAGAAAGGTTAGGTATTTAAATCTTGGCAAATAGGCAGTTTATGAATCTCAGTGCACACAGACAATGGAGTCAATTCTTGAGAATACAGAAAATCCAGAAAGGAAAAAAAAAGGATCTTCTTGTGTATAAAAGCAGACACTCCTGTGTAGCTATGCCTCTTCCTATGTGTGAAGTAAATGAATAATATCAGCCATAGTGTTGTGATCTAGATAAGTATTCTGACTTTATAGATGCATTAGGAAGGAGGAAGTATTTGGCTTGGCTGGTAGCCCCAAATAACTGTTATGACTGACCCTGGAAAGTTGGGGGATTGGAATCCACTCTGAGTTGGATGATAGGATTTCCTCTTGGCCAGCCTCAAAACATGGGGATATGGTCACTGAGGTGGATAAAATGGATTACAGGGCCCAATTGGAAACTGCCTGTAAGGATGTGACTCTTACCCAGTGAGAAGAGATACTGTTATGTCTGTTATTGTTTTATGGTTATGATCTGAATAAAGTCTGGCATTGATTACAGTATGAAAATAATTAATGGTGCAGCATTTCTAATTTAACCACCTCTGCCCCCTGAGATGCTCTTATAAACAGCTGAACATAATTTAAAACAGAACAGAAACTCTTTGCATGATGCATTACAGAGGCCTGGTCTACACTATGAGTTTAATTCGGATTTAGCAGCGTTAAATTCAATTAACCCTGCACCCATCCACACAACGAAGCCATTTATTTCGAAATAAAGGGCTCTTAAAATCGATTTCCGTACTCCACCCCGACAAGCGGAGTAGCGCCAAAATCGATATTGTCATTTCGAATTAGGATTAGTGTGGCCGCAATTCGATGGTATTGGCCTCCGGGAGCTGTCCCACAGTGCACCATTGTGACCGCTCTGGACAGCAATCTCAGATGCACTGGCCAGGTAGACAGGAAAAGCCCCGTGAACATTTTAATTTCATTTCCTGTTTGCCCAGCGTGGAGAGCACAGGTGACCACAGATAGCTCAGCTCATCAGCACAGGTAACCATGCAGGCCGATGATCGAAGAGTACCAGCATGGACCGTACGGGAAGTACTGGATCTGATCACTATATGGGGAGAGGATTCAGTGCTAGCAGAACTTCGTTTGAAAAGACGAAATGCCAAAACTTTTGGAAAAATCTCCAAGGGCATGATGGAGAGAGGCCACAATAGGGACTCAGATCAGTGCCGCATGAAAGTCAAGTCACTCAGACAAGCCTATCAAAAAACAAAGGAGGCAAACGGTCGCTCCGGGTTGGAGCCGCGAACATGCCACTTCTACCCCAAGCTGCATGCAGTTCTAGGGGGGGCCGCCACCACTACCCCACCAATGACCATGGATTCCGAGGCAGGGATAATCTCATCAGCTACACCTGAGGATTCTGCGGACGGGGAAGAGGAGGAGGAGGAAGAGCTTGCGAAGAGCACCCATCCCTCCATTCTCCCCAACAGCCAGGATCTTTTTCTCAGCCTGACTGAAGTACCCTCCCAACCCAGTATCCAAGACCATGACCCCATGGAAGGGACCTCAGGTGAGTTTACCTTTTAAAATATAAAACTTGTTTTAACAGCAAGCGTTTTTTAATGATTACTTTGCCCTGAGGACTTGGGATGTATTCACGGCCAGTACAGCTACTGGAAAAGTCTGTTAACGTGTCTGGGGATGGAGCAGAAATCCTCCAGGGACATCTCCATGAAGCTCTCCTGGAGGTACTCCAAAAGCCTTGCCACAAGGTTTCTGGGCAGTGCAGCCTTATTCTGTTCTCCATGGTAGGACACTTGACCACGCCATGCTTGCAGCAAGTAATCTGATATCATCGCATGACAAAGCCTGGCAGCGTATGGTCCCGGTGTTTGCTGGCATTCAAGCAACATCCATTCTTTATCTTGCTGTGTAATCCTCAGGAGAGTGATATCGCTCATGGTAACCTGGTTGAAATACAGCAATTTAATTAAGGGGACAGAGGTGGCTGTTCCTACTGGGCTGTTTGCCTGTGGCTGAAAAGAAATCCTTCCCTGCATTCCCTGCAGTTAGCCAAGCGCGGGGGGGCAGGGGGAGAATTGGCCCTGAGCTTTTCGTGTTTGGCTAGCAGGGATCTTTCCCTGTTACCAGCCACGGAGGGGTACAGCGATCATCCCAGATAATTCATGGCGGGAGGTGGGGGAGCGAGGGGGTTAGTTTGGTTTCTGCAGGGATCTTCCCTGATACCAGCCACGCGGTGGGAGGAGGGATAAAGCGATCATCCCAGAGAATTGGATGCGGGGGGGCTTAGTTTGTTTTCTGCTGCTGAAGGTTAACAGGAAAACCACAGCAGTCAATGGGCTTTGCTTGGTATGTGGGAAAGGAGGGCGCAGAAGCCGAAAGACAATGGCTTACCATGGCTGCATGCAAGCTGAATTCTGTTGCCTGGACCTGCGTCTGTGATCTCTAACACCAAAGCCACAGGCACTCACTATTAAGATGGAAAATGCAACTTTGTACTGAAATCACATGTGCTATGTAATGTGAATAGTGTTGTTCACCGTGAAAGAGCATAAACATTGTTCTGTAAAATGTATCATTTTAAAAACTTCTTTCCTTTTTTTCAACCCTCCCTCCAGCGGCTGCAAATTTTTCAAGCCTCCCTCCTCAGTCCCGAAGGCTATCTCAGATAAGGTGGCGGAGAAAGAGGATGCGAGACAAGATGTTCACGGAAATAATGGAATGCACCAGCAATGAAAGAGCTCATTTGAATGAGTGAAAGGACACGGTATCTAAATTTAGGAAAGATGCCAGTGAATGTGAGGTCATGAGGGACTCTCGAGATGAGAGGTGGCAGGCTGCAACGCTGGGGCTGCTGCGTGATCAAACAGACATGCTCCGGCGTCTGGTGGAGCTTCAGGAATGGCAGCAGGATAACAGACTGCTGCTGCAGCCGCTGTATAACCTCCGTCCCCCCTCACAATGTTCCATATCCTCCTCACCCAGACATGTAAGAACGCGGGGGGGGGGGAGAGGGGGAGGCTCTGGGCACCCTCCCACTCCACCCCAGTGGACAGCCCAACCAAAAGGCTGTCATTATATTGAATTTTTTCAGTGGCCTTTTACTTCCCTCCTATCCTCCTCCCAAACCTCACCCAGATTACCTTGTCGGTTCTCTCCCGATGTTTATAATCAATTAATACAGAATACATGATTTTTAAACGATAGTGACTTTATTTCCTTTGAAGGCAAGATGGGGGAAGGGGGAGGGTGGGTTACTTACAGAGAATGAGTCAATAAAGGGGGTGGGTTTTCATGAAGGAGAAACAAACAGAAATTTCACACTGTAGCCTGGCCAGTCATGAAACTGTTTTTCAAAGCTTCTCTGATGCACAGCGCTTCCTGGTGTGCTCTTCTAATTGCCCTGGTGTCTGGCTGCATGTAATCAGCAGCCAGGCGATTTGCCTCAGCCTCCCACCCCGCCATAAAGGTCTCCCCCTTACTTTCACAGAGATTGTGGAGCACACAGCAAGCAGAAATAACAATGGGGATTATTGGTTTGGCCTAGGTCTGAGCGAGTCAGTAACAATCGCCAGCGACCTTTTAAATGGCCAAATGCACATTCTACACTTGCTCAGCCTGTAGTTGAACAGCTCCTGACTCCTGTCCAGGCTGCCTGTGTATGGCTTCATGAGCCATGGCATTAAGGGGTAGGCTGGGTCCCCAAGAATAACTATTGGCATTTCAACATCCCCAATGGTTATTTTCTGGTCTGGGAAGTAAGTCCCTTGCTGCAGCCATTTAAACAGATTAGTGTTCCTGAAGACGTGAGTGTCATGAACCCTTCCCGGTCAGCCCACGTTGATGTTGATGAAACGTCCCTTGTGATCCACAAGTGCTTGCAGCACCACTGAAAAGTACCCCTTGCGGTTTATGTACTGGGTACCCTGGTGCTCTGGTGCCAAGATAGGGATATGGGTTCCATCTATCGCCCCACCACAGTTAGGGAATCCCATTGCAGCAAAGCAATCCACTATGACCTGCACATTTCCCAGGTAGCAGCACCTCAGTGATTGCTTTGGCTACTTGCATCACAGCAGCCCCCACAGTAGATTTGCCCACTCCAAATTGATTCCCGATTGACCGGTAGCTGTCTGGAGTTGCAAGCTTCCACAGGGCTATCGTCACTCACTTCTCAACTGTGAGGGCTGCTCTCATCTTGGTATTCTGGCGCTTCAGGGCAGGGGAAAGCAAGTCACAAAGTTCCAAGAAAGTGCCCTTACGCATGCAAAAGTTTCGCAGCCACTGGGAATCGTCCCACACCTGCAACACTATGCGGTCCCGCCAGTCTGTGCTTGTTTCCTGGGCCCAGAATCGGCGTTCCACGGCTATAACCTGCCCCATTAACAACATGATCTCCAAAGCACTGGGTCCCGCGGTTTGATAGAATTCCATGTCCATATCCTCATCACTCTCGCCGCCGCACTCCCACACTTACATAGAGGATATGGGAATGGCTAAGGTGTGGACTGGCAGCAGGAGAGCTACCACGTTACTTTGCCCATGAGAAATTAAAGGAAAAAGGGGAAGAAAAAAGGCATTAAAGTAGGAAAATTGGAGTTTAGAGAGTAAAAGGAAAGTGAGGAGTTGGGAAAAGGGGTTAGGGAGATACCTCTCTTGCTCTCGGTTTCTTTTTGGCCTTTCTTTCTTCTTGTGTATTTCTCTTCCCTCTCCCTTTCTTTTTTCCACTCCCTTCACTTTTCTTTCCCCAGTTAATCCCCTATTAGCCACTTTTCCCCCTTCTATTTTCTTTTCTCTTTTCCCTCTGCCTTTTTCTTTCCCCTTATAATCTATAACCATCCCTGTTCAATTTTTTTTTAATCATAGAAACTTTAATAAACAAGAAACATTCTAAAAATTTATATTTTTTAATTCTTGCCAACGTATTGCCTTGCTCCCATAGTATGCTGACTCAGCACTTGCAGCAGGAGCCATATTCCTGGAAGTGATCGGCATGAAGTGCTGCTTCTAGCTGTGTCAATTCATTATTATGCAGGTCAGTTTTACCAGCCACAGTATGGAAAAACACAACAGAGGACTGCACTCTCCAAAATGGGCATTAAAGTGCAAAATTAAGTATCTCATCAGGCGAATTCATACAATGGGCAGTTACACTGTACAGAATGTACTTCACATTTTTCCCCTTTCCGTTCACTAGCACCTTAAAAATCAAACTCTCCTTATATCACTTTGGAAAACAATCATAATCTACGGCCCTTTACATGAACCACTTGCAGTTTATGATATACGTTTTTACACTGATTTTCTCCCCTGTGCCCTCTATCTTTCCCTCTCTTTTATGGGCTTCTTGACATCAATGCATTAGAATCAGCATTAATGTTATCTGCCAGCTCTGTTGTATCTGGGAATTGCTGTGCTTGGTTACTCTAAAGCTTGTTCACTACATTATTCTTGTCTTGCAAAATTACGAGTTATTCAAACTATAGAACAAAACAGAAAAAATCCCGAAGCAAACCTAATAAATTGTTTTAAACCATGCCTTATAAATGTCTTGGGGCTGAACTAGAAACTGTGGAGTTTGTTAGTAGATGACTTCCAGCACTTGCATTTCGAGCTATTAGAATTGTTCAGTGGATATTTTTGTGGTAACAGGCAACCTCCTTTTCCTAATTATCAACTTCAGCTAATATCTGATTATCAGATACTAAAAGTTCTACTAACATTTGTCCTTGTGACTCTGCTTTAGTTTTGATCTATATTTACAATGTTCAGCATAAAACAAAGAAGTCCAGTTTTAGACGTGATATTCATAAAAGAACAAGACAGCAGAGAGCATTGTGTAGAATAGAAACATTACATAATTAATACAATATAGATCAAAATAATGAACAATTCTTTGGATTCTTCCCCCTTTGCTCTACTCAACACACACACCATCTAATACAAATTTCTTAAAGGAGTCCAGATGTGGTAATTAACCAGGAGACCAACTGCCTGTGGAAATCCAATAAATAGTTGGGAAAAGCTTGATCAAGAACCTAAATTTTGCATTGTGCCTGGAAACTGGCAAGACATGGGTTCTGACAGACCTCTAGCATAAGCAATTAATAAGATGAGGACCTGTTACTGGGAACTACCAATCCAAATCCCCATAAATTCAACCCTGATGAACAAAAGGTAAAGCATCTTTATGGTCCACAATGGCTGCAGAAGAACATATGGGAAGACAATTCTGAATTAGCTAGATCATTCTGGATTTTAAAAAGTGTTGATCAAATCGCCAAAAAGAACTGGCAACCCTCCAGAACACTGGTATAATATTGATCAGCATATTGATGACAGTCCACCCTGTCTTTGTCTTTCCTAAGGCCTCATGTTCTTGTTGAATATGAGGGATAAGACATTAGTGAGAGTCCTGAAGAAATGAGAAGAAGAGACTTGTGGAATCTGTCCAGTAAGTAATGTAGGAAGCCATCTTAGTGAGACCACATTAAAGGGAGTCAGCAATACCTCAACTAACAGGACTGGGGTCCAGTGACAAATCTAATCATTACTATGGACATCTAAACTATCCATTGCCCCCAGATCACCTAATATCACAGCTATTGCTGACTTCGTGCCTGTCATGACCTGCACCTTATGGGGCACAGGCCGTATTCACCACCGATGTCTCTGAGTCACTAGTGCAGCCTTTTTTAACCCTTCTACTTTTCTTCTCAGGACACTTGCTGAAATAATTGGGCAATCTTGGCTGCTTTTCTTAACTCTATTTCAAGGTTCCTGCAGAGCTCTTCAAAACCCACTGATTGACAATGCCTTCCAAATCCTTGGTTTGACAAAACCCTAAACTTCTATTTAACCCATGTGAACATAATTCAGTACAAAACAAACAAACAAAAACAAAACAATAACATTCAGTAACCTTCCTACTTTATACTCTGATAGGAACAGCCTAAGCTTATAAGAGCGCAGCAGTTCTTCCTCTCCTCACAGCAGCCGACCAACAACCCTTCCGTCCACCTCCCCAGGAACCAACTGCTGATCCTTCAAATTCAAGGCCAACCCCCTCTCCCCCCCCCAAGTTCTGAATGAGCAGTCTGGGTGGAACATTCATCCAGAAGCCCAGACCCCTGTGTCTCCAGGCACCCTGCAGTGTCTGCTCTTTTCGGTTTTCCTTCTCTAACATACCCATCATACAATTTCACTTAACATTTATTCTAAGACATCACATATCAAACAATTTTAAAATCAACATAGTTCCTTCTCCACAGTGCCATATGGAAGTCTAAAACTCAGCTGACAAAAATCCAGTAGACTGAAAGAAGTCAGGTGCAGCTGGAATTGACCCTTCATTGACTTCTCGCTAATCTTTCCCAAAAAAAGGGAGATTAGAGCAGTAATCTGGGCAGTAATTGGTGATTGAAAATACTGTCAACAGTTTGTTTTCCCTAAGGGAGGAAATAAAGATCTTCATTAGATATGAACCCAAACATTCCCAAACCAGGATATCCCTCATCTCCCAACAGCTGAATAATCCACACACAGTAAAGTGTATGGAAATTAATGTATGTACGTCAAATGAATAAAAGACCGAGTCAATGCTGCTGAGGCTAGAAACTGTAGTTCCAAAAAGCCTAGGTGTTTCAGACTATTGAGCCGAACTGTGTGATAGTGAACCATAGCTTGGTGGAGTTGAATTGTGCACTCTTTTGGTTGCTTGGATTTTTTTAAATTTTGGTTTAGTTTATAAAAATTTTCAGCAGTCATCAGTTCTCTATCCTGATTCTTTTCTACAAGTGGCTCTTGTTCTTAATATTAAAATCTATTTGCCTTGGAGTAAGTCTCATTCAGAAAAACAAACTACACAAGTCAGCGCAGTCCAAACCTGTTTCAAATAAGTAGGAGATGTCTTGTGTTTGAGTTCTGCTGCTGAACATCAAATGGAATGTGAACCTCAATCCAGAGGCTGGGCCATTTGTTGAATCAGCATGACTGCACATGCCCCTTCCCTCTCTGGTCACAGCCAGTTTTGTGGCTGCCCTGACCTGCTATAGGCAATTTATGACATTTAACACCCCTACTTCCGGTGTTCTTTCAAGGGCTCTGTGCCCTAAGAACATAACTAAGGGCTAAATCAAGACCATGCTGTGTAACTTCTGCCACCTAGAAAATTATATAGATGTTTAGATGGTAATAGATGAGTAAACTATTTACAGACATTCATCTGACGAAGTGGGTATTCACCCACAAACGCTTATGCTCCAATACGTCTGTTAGTCTATAAGGTGCCACAGGACTCTTTGTCACTTTTTACATATCCAGACTAACATGGCTACCCCTCTGATACTATTTACACTAAGTTCCTTGGGCCTGGAGCCATGTCATCCTCTTATGTTTTATATACCACTAAGCATTAAAAAGGCATCACCTTTGCTATATTTTTCTAAATAAAATAAATACAGGTTACCACACATTAAAATGTTTCAATACTTTACTTTCAGAGTTGAACACAGATTAACATATATTATTACATGCAGATAAATACTTTTAATAAAATACTGTAGTGGCAACCTAATAGCATACAGTCCTTTTTGTCTACAAGGTAAGCAATGGGAAAAGTGATTTCTGTACATAATGTAGCTGTACTTTTCTCTTCTTATGTACCTAAAGTAAGCAGAATTTGAAGTAAAACAGTGAGAACTAGAGGGACTAAAATCTTATTTTTTTCCACAGGTTAGATACAGAGCGATGACTTGGAATGATACGTCCCCATTCTTCCTTGCTAATTCATCTCAACTCTGACCTTCCTGGAAACCAGGACTTCCTGGGTAATATGGTAATGTAATGTGAATGTTTATATGCTGAATTCTGTGGGATGGGATGGCTTTGTGAAATATGATGTGGTTTACTTTTAACTAGAGCTCAGCTGAGACCTAAAATGGAACTGGAAAGAGGCCTCCAGCGGAGAGAGATAAATGCCTAATTTACTGTCCCACTTAATCCAGCACTTTTTCTTTAAGTCATTATCTCCGATTCCTCATTATTGTGGAAGTGCAGGAATGAAAGACATGTGCAGTGAAACCATGATTTGAGCACTTCTGTTTGTAATAGTCACAGCCCATACAATTTATCATTTAAAAAAAACAGTTCAGTTTAGTTGTTACATGAAAAATTAAAGACAAACATTATAAGGACTAGTAATCCACATCTGGCTCCACATTTATCTTTACATGGAGAATACTGTATACAACTGTAGCTAAAAATCTGTTTCCCAGGGCATCATTTATACAATAAATTATATTAATCATTATTATAAGTAAAGGGGCGCGCGCGTGTGTGTGTGTGTGTGTGTGTGTAAAAAGAAATTACTTCTGTAATTAAACCTTTTCTGCTGCACATATGGCTGTTTGACATTTCTACGATATGTAATATGGTGTATTTAAGATAGTCAAAAGTACAAAAACATACAGATTCATGAACACATTCAGTCACGTTCTTGCTGAACAGTCAGTTAGTCACTGGCAGTTGCCCTCTCTGTTTGGCTAGATTCTGAGTCCCATTTGTGATCTGTATCATCAATCATCAATTCTAGCTCCCTCCTCTGAGGAAACGGTTTATCTGGTAGCTGCCTGGCAGACATCCAAAAGTGATTTTCAAACAGCACAGTCAATCAATAGCTGGACAACATGGTTAGAAGAAAAGCCAACTGCACTCTGGTACAACTATTAAAAGCTCAGGGAAGGTCCGTTCTTGCTTGTTCAATAACAGACGTGCATTCAAGGGGAAGAGTCCCCTTATGTTGACTAGTCACTAGCCACCTATATCTTATTTTTATTGCCTACTAGTTTGGATTTTATAGTGTTTTATACCACTTGGTTGTTGACTGCTTTCTGCATATCCTTATTGCCTTGCTCCCATCCATGTGTGGTCACTTCACTCTTGCAGCTGAGCAAGGTAGTTCTTGTTGACAAAGCCAGCTTCAACATGTGGAGATACCTCCTAAGTTATGACCTAACAAGTTATGGCAATGTCAAGCCAGACCCAGGTCTGAGGTTGGTAGGAGACAGCAAAATCTGTACTGAGTGATCCAAGGGTCCAATTGGGCAGTGAAAGGGCCTGTAGAAAGGACAGTAGTCCCTCTGGAAGGCTTGCTGATATTCTGCAATGGAAGTAGCAGTGCCACAGATCTGCAGGACCAGAGACCACAGGCACACTCCCAAATTCCTATGATGGAGCAGAACTGCCACAAAGGGAACCATCATCACTGGTTTCACTTCAGTACTTGGCAAGGATTACTTGTACGGTAACATGATTATATGCTCTTGCTGTATAAATAAAGTTTTGGCCATTTAAACTTCCAAACACGTCTCTGTCCTTTCACTGCACTTTGGCACTTGGCAAGAAACGAGAATCTCAGCCAGACAAGGGGAAAAAACGATCTATAAGTTTGGACTGCCTCGGGGCAGTAGTAACAGACTTATCATGTGCCTATTAAATTTGGTATTCATTAAGAAAAGTGTCTTTTTAGTACCTTAGCAAACTTGTGCAGCCAGTACACATGGTATATACTGTATGGTTCTTCTGATGCACAGATTGCCTTCCCATCAATGCACAAATGAATATATGTCACATGAATTTCTTTGTTTTACGTAGTGTTAAGGGGAAAATATATTCACTTACCAAATGGCTCTGCGAAATGACAGGTTGCAAGGCACAAATTGTTTAAACACTGGAAAATGTCTTCAGGGTGCCCTCACACTGTGAAACCCAGACAAGAATCTCTTTTCACGACAACCCTCTTACCCACCCTGTTGTGAGGATTATGGTGTGCAAACAAAAGATGTGATTTATAAAATATTACAATTTTAAGATGTATATTAGCTAGTAAATATATTGCAAGTTTCAAATTCTAATTATTACTCTACACTTGTTTAAAAATCAGCCACATGGGTGTAGGCCCTTCTTGTCTGGATATTGTACATGGGTGTAGGCCCTTCTTGTCTGGATATTAAAAAAAATAGCTTAAATATTTATGTATTGAGGGGACAGATCTTGTTACTTGAAAACATTTCTTAATGGTGCTCATCCCTCCTATCTCACATACAAAATAATTGAAAGAGTCATTTTTCTACTGGTTTGTTCTTTTTAGAAAGAAACAGTCAAGCACTTCTGCAAATAATTTTCTCATTGATATATTTTAAACTTTTCCTTAGAGTCCTTCCCATCACAGTGTATTTACGGTATTTCAGCTCATTCAGGCTACATGGTGGGGGAAAGATTGAACAAATAAACCAACCAACCAACCAACCCTAGGACAAGTTGGCATTCTGAATAAGGTATTAAAAACTATGTAGATAAAAAGAAGTTACAGAATAATATTTTGCAATCATATAGCACCTGCCATTTTAGGATCTCAAAACTTTATAAAGTTTAATGAACTTATAATTCTTACATTATTGTGTGGCAGAAGTAGTATCATTAATTAAATTATAGATGTGGAAACTGAGAGAGATAAAGATAAAGGGGTAGACTGTGGCTGGGCCTGCATGAGTGGAGAAGGTTGGATGAGGGCGTAGAGAACCTTGCAGGGGTCTTCCACTGGAATTTGTCTTGCTGAATCAGAGCAGACCCTACATCTTAGTTTCCTTCCTACCATCACCACCTTTAATGTGCATGTATAGCAACTCAAAATCAGGGCCTAGGTATCTCTAATTCAGAATCTAAACAATGGGGCTCCAAAATTAGTGGAAATTTAAAAAATTGGGCCTAGTCACTTCACTCTCATAGTCTTAGTCTGCCTTTACCTTATACTTAATGCCAATTCTCCCTATAATCAGCTGGAAGAAATAGAAATATGTATAACTGGTACTGAGAACTCATGTGAACACAGCATGGACACTATTCACTAGAAGTCTTAATACGATGCCTGGGAGGTATAGTAGGTATAAACACAAACGGGCCAAATTCTGGCTTCTGCTGAGCATAAGCACACACTAAAAGTCCGAAGTCAGTAGCAAGAACATGGAACAAAGGTTGGCCCCACATCATAGGTCCTCTTCAACAGAATTCACAGACATTAGTGATAACAAGACATCAATGATATTTGTGTTTAGCTGCATACACTCACTAACCCAACAATGGCCTCTACAGACAGCAGATTATTCCTATTCTCAAGTAGGAATAGATTATGCAAGAAAGCTGTGTGTGTTCTTGCATTATTTATCTATGAATCTGCTGCTTATGGCGTGCATTATGTCTTTTTTCAGATACCAGGCAAAGTGTCACGCCATCTATTGTGAAGGACAATACAATGTAATCGCACAATTATAATTCATCATAATAATTATGATATTAATTATGATGCATTTCTAGATTGCTATATGCAAGTTATATATTGGATTATATCTATAATCATTAAAAGCGAGAGGTATTGTAAGTGGTCCTATGAGGAGCTAGAAGTGTGTCCTTAAAAGAATGGGTCAGAGGGGGAAAAAATCACAAATATGTTACCAGTTTTTCATAGTAAAAAATTGTTTAAAGAGAAAATTACCAACCAGTGTTCAGAGTCATCACTAATTAACATAGCTCCACTTTAAAAGATTTGGTCCTGAATCTACGAGTCAGAGACTTTTCTCAGAGGCCAGCCCAAGACTGTGGGATGGACTCCCATAGGAAGTATGGATCATCATAATCCTTACCACCTTCCACTCTAACTGCAAAGTGCACTTCTTTGACCTCATCTTCCTCAACATAAACATATAGCAATGTGTTTGTTATAGATATAGATATATAGGTATAGATATATATAAAATTCAAAACAAAACACTTCACTGCACACACTTCTCCCCCTGGGGAGAGGATGAGAGAGCAAATATGTAACAGATGTTAGTCACATTGCCTAATGCACTACTAAAAGGAGCTGAGATAACACTGTGATGAGTGTGGTTTAAAAACGTATATAGACTAGAATAGAAATCAACACTTAAATTGCTCTTTTTTTGTTCTTTTACATACAAATAATCAGTAATATGTACTGTAAACTTACCTATGTTTAGGTATCTAAGTTACAGATGAAGAAAATGGGAAATATGCATTTATTGTTGTTAACTGATAGAAATTCATCTTCCATGGAGGATGGAAACAGCTTGGAACTGGGGTTGCTGCCAAACTGTCAGAATCCCAGTAATGAACCCAGGCCTATCGGATTGTTAGGGTGCCACCTTAGTTGCCGGTGCCTTGATGGTGCACTGAACCACTGCCCCTGACCAACAACCTTAGTGCTAATGGCCTAAAGACTCACAGCAGCCACACTCCAGGTCCCTGACTGGATGGACAGGCTGCCTTTTCATTGGATACATGGACTATATAAAGGGCCCAACAGGAAGAGGAAGCTGTTTGAGCAACAGACCATTGCCTGACGGTCACTGCCTAGATTGCCTTACTTTGCTGCCTCGTTTGACCGTACCATGTTGCCCAGCTGTCTCGCCTGACCCTGCCTTGGCACTTTGCCTGACCTCACCTCCCCAACCCCCTTGACTAGATGTTCTGGCTACTGACCCCTGCAAGAACTTCAACCTTGCCCCAGACTGTCTCGGACACCAACTGACCTCACAGCTACCCAACGACTCTCATATATTTGACTACTGTTCTAGACTGCCGCTAGCCCACCTCAGGCACTGGGCATCACAGTTTGCTCACTTCGATCTCCCCCTAGACTCGCCCTACCCAAAAAGGGTATGGAACCATAGCTACTCTGCAGGGATCAGCACACCATGTTGCGCAACGGACACTTGACAAAATTACCGTACATAGTGATGGAAACTGGGGGAAAAGGGGTGTTCAATTTTTTGAAAAATTACCACGGACCTCAAAATTTTTACCACACTTATGTCCATGCACGGACACATTGCAGACCCCTGGTGCTGTGCCATAGGCACTCAAGGAGACACAGACTCCAAGAGCAGACTGCTTGCTTACAGGAGGAAAACCAAGCCATACAGGTCACAGTGGATCAGCTTCAGGCAGAAAACCACACCCTGCAAGAACTTATCACGGGACTACAAGAGGAAACATCTTCTGCAGCGTCACAGTCCATGTCAATTTCAGGACCTGAATACCTTGTATATTTACCAGAGAGCTACAATGGGACCCATAGCCAGTTTCATGAACCAACGTAACCTCTATTTCCTGCTATGGCCCAACACATACCAGATGGACCAGGCAAAGATGGGACTGGTCATCAGCTTTCTAACTGGCTATGGGTCCCCTTGTAGCTCTCTGGTAAATATACAATGTATTCAGATCCTGAAATTGACATGGACTGTGAAGTGCATTTCCTCTATGCTAGATCAGGATCACCCCAAGCTGGCCAGCTGAGACACCTTCCTGAGGGCTTTTGCAACAATCTTCAATGACCCAAACCGAGCTCACACTGTGGTGGCAGCCCTAGAGAGACTCCACTAGGCCTCAAGATCAGCTGCAATGTATGCAGATTGTTTCAGATGCCTGCCAGCAGATTCAGCTTGGAAGGAGCCAGCCCAGCTACACCAATTCCATCTTGGTCTCACCGAGGAAATAAAAGATGAGCTTGTCTGCATAGAGCCCTGCACAGATCTAGACACATTTATTGAGTTGTGCCTCTGAATCAACACCTGGCTTTGTGAGAAACAACTTGAGAGGAAAGGGATTCCACCTCATATCCAGGCATTGCCCACAAACCCTGTGAAGGCCTGTCCGATGAGCCCATGCAGGGACATGGCACAACTGGACCCTTCTGAATGGGAATGCTGACGACAAGAGAACTTGTATTGATACTGGGGTGGCAGTAGCCCATGCGGTTCTGGGAAATGACCATGAGCCGCTGTCCTCTTTGTGAAAAAGACAGCTAAGACTGTGTGTGGACTACCGTGCCCTAAATAAAATCACCATGTGGAACTGATACCTTTTACCCCTGATCCAAGAGCTCCTGGATGGCATAACAGCAACTCGGGTATTTACCAAGTTAGACCTCAGCGGGGCATACAGCCTAGTCTGAATCCAGTGAGGGAATAAATGGAAAACCACTTTTCACATTCAATTTGGCTACTTTGAATACCTGGTGATGCCTTTTGGACTTACTAATGTGCTCGTGACCTTTCAGCATCTAATTAATGATGTCTTACGACATATTCTGGACCACTATGGGATCACCTACTTAGATGACATCCTAATTTACTCGGAAGACCAACTTCTGACCAGCCAGCATGTGCACAAGATCCTAGAAAGACTCTGATAGCCTGGCCTCTACGCTAAGCTACAGAAATGATTCTGATCAGCCCACTATGGAATTTTTAGTCTACATTCTATCTGCTGAGGGAATCCACATGGATCCCCAGAAGGTGCAAGTGGTTCATGAATTGGGCAACACCACGAAGTATTTGAGAAATTCAGTGCTTCACTGGGTTTGAGAATTTCTACAGATTCTTTATATAAGACTACTCCTGTAACTTCTCTGCTGTGAAAACCTGCCAAGTTTGGTTGGCCGCCAGAAGCCCAAGAATACTTCAATCACCCAAAGGCAGTGTTCACCTCTGTCCCCATCCTCATATACCTCAACCGAAGTCAGACATTAATCTTGGAAACTAATGCATCCAATGTCACCATCAGGGTGATGCTGTCCCAGAAACAGGGCCCCTCTGCATACTACTCACTCAAGCTCACTCCTGCCAAGCACAATTTTGAAATTCCAGACAAGGAACCACTTGCCATCAAAGTGGCTTTCAAGACCTGGAGGCGTTATCTAGAACAGGGGCTCTCAACCTTTTTCTCTCTGAGGCCCGCCTTGACATGCTATAAAAACTCCATGGCCCAGAGGGGCAGGGGCCTTGGGCATAGGCATAGTTTGACTTCTATTTGGGTGGGGAGCAGGGGCCAGAAGGGCTCGAGTCACCTCTGCATGGTGGGCTCCAGGGAGGGAGTGCCAACTCCACCCCCTGACTCACCTCAGCAGGCCACCCAGCTTGTCTGGGTTGGGGGGGATGCGCAACCAAAAATTATAACTCAAAGGTGGGGGGCTTAGCTCAAAAAGTTTGAAAACAGCTTAGGGTGCAGGGAGGGGGTAGCTGGGGCTGTGTGCACACAGAGGTGGCTGTGGGTGCAGGGGGGGTGACTAGGGGCTATGTGCAGGCAGGGGTTAGCTCAGGGTGCATGTGGGGTGTAGCTGGGGCTGTGTGCAGGCAGGGGGTAGCTCAGGGTGCAGGGAGGGCATAGTCCAGGGTGCAGGGAGGGGTGGCTAGGGGCTGTGTGTGGACAGGGAGTAGCTAAGGGTGCAGGGAGGGGGTAGCTGGGGCTGTGTTCACACAGGAGGTGGCTGTGTATGGCAGGGGGGTAGCTGGGGCTGTGTGCGGGCAGGGGGTAGCTCAGAGTGCAGGGAGGGCATAGCTCAGGGTGTAGGGAAAGGAGTATTAGGGGCTGTGTGCTGGGACGGTTCCCCTGCAGTCCCTGTTTCTGGAGGGGTCTGCCAGCCACGGAGCTGGGTCTCCTAACCCCGGTGGGTCTTACTGGCTGCCTCTGAGGTAGCAAAGGGGGCTGGGAGTTGAGGAGCAGCTTCAACCAGGGGCACCAGCAGGAGACAAGGGAATGCTGCTGCTGCCTGCTCCATGACACTGCCTGGCTCTGGCTTCCCAACTCCAACCTGGCCAGGGGGCGGGGAGAAGAGATGGGGGGGGAGGTGTGGAGATGCCCCCCCTAGGGCTGCCGTGATCATGCGCTGCAATTGGGGGAGAGAGGCAATGCTCTCCATGGGCTCAGGGCTTCTGCCCACAGGGAGCACCAGGGAGCCTCCTGGCTTCAGCCCTGGGGGGGCTCTAGGGATCGGGGCTTCAGCCCCATGGGTGGCGCTGGGGATCGGGGCTTGAAAGGGCTCCCCCCGTTCAGATGTTCACTGATCACAAATATCCAGAATACCCATGCTCTGCTAAAGCCCTGACACAATGAAAGCTATGGTGGGCTCTCCTCTTTTGTTTGTTTGTTTAATTCTACTATCACATACCGCCCTGGCTCCCACAATGGTAAGGCAGATGCTCTGTCCTGTAAAGGGGCATATGCCAATGATCCTTATGGTGCTGAAGAAGAGCCTCCCTGCATTCTAAAACCACACCATTGCCTCCAAGGATCACTGCTATCTGATTTGTTCACAACCATACATTCTACCCTACCAAATGACCCCTTTGCCCAGACACTCCAAACTTCCAACACCAAACCCTAGCATAAGTTCACACAAAAGGATGGACTTCTCCTCATTCACTGGAGTATCTACATCCCTCAAGGATGCCCCTGTTTGAAGGCCCTACATGTTTGCCCTGACATGCCTTGGGCTGCACATTTCGGCCAAGCAAAGACCTCTCTCATGGCACATGGGTCATTCTGGTGACCAAAACTGTGGTCCAAAGTTCAGGCCTATGTCAGGTCTTGTGCCACCTGTGTCCATATCAAAGTTCCCAAAACTAAATCTGTTGAGATGTTAATACTCGCTGAGATCCCCTTGAAGGCATTAGCTAACATTACAATGGACTTCATTGTCAAGTTAGTAGAATCTGAGGGATCCCATACCATACTGACAGTAGTGGATCATCAGTGACAAAGATGGCACACTTCATTCTCTGGGCACATCTTCTCATCACCAAGGATACTGCTTGTTTCCTCATCACGTGTCCCACCTCCACAGTTTCACAGCCCATATCACCTCACACTGGTGCTCCCAGTTTGTGTCTCAGTTTCAGCAGGAGGTGGTTCCACTTCATCTCAACTTCCTACCATCCACAAAACAACTACCAGTTACAAAGAGTGAACCAGGTATTGGAATAATACCTGTGATGCTTCATGAACTACCACCAAAATGACTGAACCTCATTGATAATATATATATATAGAATTTGTGTACAAAAATGCACACCATGCCTCAACCAAGATAACTCAGTTTTTTGCAAATTATGGCTTCAACTCCCATTTTCACCCTGCACTGCTCACAGCACCCACAGTTCCTGCAGCTTCAGAGCTGGTTCATCAAATCCATCAGACACAGGAAGAGTTGAAACAAGCCTAGGTGTGGCCAAGACAGCATACAAACTTCATGCCGACTGTCATTGACAGGAGGGCCCTATATTTACAGTAAGGCAAAAGAATCATAGAAAAGTAGGACTGGAAGGGACGTTGATAGGTTATCTCGTCCTGTCCCTGGAGTGAGACAGAAGTATTATTTAGACCATCCATGACAGATGTTTGTCTAGTCTGTTCTTAAAAACCTCCAATGACAGAGATTCCACAACCCCCCTAGGTAAATTGTTCCAGTGCTTAACTACCCTTAACATTAGGAAGTTTGTCCTAATGGCTAACCTAAATCTCCTTTGCTGCAATTTAAACCCATTACTTCTTTCCCTGTCCTCAGTGGATAAGGAGAACAATTTATCACCCTCCTCTTTACAACAATATTTTACATACCTGAAGATCCTTACCATGTTCCCCCTCGGTCTTCTATTCTCCAGACTAAACAAACCCAGTTTTTCAATCTTTCCTCAGAGGTCACGTTTCCAGATTCTTTAACCATTTTTGTTGCTCTCCTCTGGACTTTCTCCAATTTTTTCCACATCTTTCTTGAAGTGTAGTGCCCAGAACAGGACACACTACTCCAGTTGAGGCCTTATCAGGTCTGGCTATCAGCTAAACACATCAATACAGGCAGACCTATATGTAAACTGGACCACCAGTACCTAGGACTCTACCAGATCTGAAGACAAATCAACTCAGTAATCTTTGAACTTCAACTTCCCAACTACCTCAAGGTGCACCCTGCATTCCAAGTCTCCTTCTTTAAACAATTCTCCAACAATTCCTTTCCTGAACTAAAACAACCTCAACCTCTGCCAGTCTAAATCCAAGGAGAGTACCTGTTCCATGACATCCTAAACTCTCAGATATGAAGAGGGAAGATATGGTACCTAGTTGACTGGAAAGTGTATGGGCCGGAAGAGCAATCCTTGGAACGAGCCCATTAAGTGCACACTGCTAGAAAGGTCAGACTCTACCATAGAGCCCATGTGGACAACCCTGGGCCTTTGGTGCCCCAATATCACTGCAAAGGAGTGGGGTGGTGTTAGGACCTCAGTATCAAACCCAAGTCTGCCAGGTCCTTAGGCAACATCCTTAGCCTCTCTGCCATGATGATATATTGAACCACAGCCTTAGTGCTAACGGCCTACAGACTCTCAGCAGCCACAATCCAGACCCCTGATTGGGTGGACAGGCAGCACTCTCATTGGGTGCATGGACTATATAAAGACCCCAACAGGAAGAGAAGGTGTCTGAGCAACAGACCATTGCCTCCTGGTCGCTGCATAGACTGCCTTAACTTGCTGCCTCACCTGACCCTGCTTTGTTGCCCTGATGCCTTGCCTAACCCTGCCTTGCCCGACCTCATCTCCCCAACATACTGATCCAGCTCCTTAAATCTTCTGGCTACTGATTCCTGTGAAAACTCTGACCACTGCCCCAGACTGCCTTTGACATTGACTGACCTCCCAGCTACCTACCACCCAAGCACACTGGACTACTACTCTGGACTGCCCCCAGCCCACCTTAGCCATTGGGCATTACACAAATACATGGGGGACAGGGAGAGACCACATGGTCTCCTGTCTCTTCCCCCTTCACAGGAATGCAAGTGGTCAGTAGCATAACTTCTGACAAGTTTGGCAGAAGCAGAATGAGAATAAGCATTTTCCTATTGAGATGGGTAGGGAGGAAGGAGGGCACTTGGGGCTAATAAAGGATTTAAAGGAGACTGTCTGGTTGTTGGAGAGAGGGGAGGGTGGAGTGAGAGGTTGTTATGCAAGTGGCATGGGGGAGAAATTATACTGTAACTTTTGAAAATTTGCTTATTCATTTTCTGCCTATGTTGGTTTGGGTATTGTCTTTTAGGGTCTAATCTAAAGCCTACTGAAGCCAGTGAAAAAGCTCTTATTGACTTGAAAGAGCTTTGGATCAGGTCTTTAGATTATAAGCGCTTCAAGGCAGATTATCAGATATATGTAACATATAGATTAAGATTAAAATATATATAATCAAATTTTCACAACGGGACCCCCACCCTCGTTGGGGCCTCTAGATGCTACTAAAATACAAATAAATAAGAAGGACTAAAGGAAAGAAATTTGAATTAATAATAGATGTTTCTTAATGTGAAAGTTCCATTTAGGAAAAAAATTGAAAAATGCATCTGTTCTAAATTTTCTTCCAAACATGTTTTGTTAAGTGCAAGTTGACTCAAGTGGCCTCAGAAGGAAAAAATCAATTCTGTCTAAATAAAGTACACAACAAATCTTAAATATACTTGCATTTATCAACTCTTTAGCAAAAGTTCAAATGTATCATAAAGGATGATCTTGACATGTCTGACAGTCTCTCTCTCGCTGGCAATCATGTTTCTTAAGAAATGATATTGCAGCATTTCTCATTGCGCCCTCTGAAGCTTCCCTACATTCTAAATGTAATTATAGTTAACCTGTTTATCAAAAATTCATTACATGTAAATTTGATGGATAGTACTCAATCTAGTACTGAAAGAGCTAAGGTAAATTAACATCATAGTAAGATTTAATGTAAATTATCTAATCATTCAAAGTATAAATTAAATACAAAACATGTGTTTTCTTTTTAAAATTTGATGCAGATTAGATTGCAGATAGATAAGACTGGACAAACTGTAATCCTGATGTATTGTATAAAAATAGAAGAAAAAAGAGAAAGCGAACATATGCAATAATAAGTAATATAAGGGAGTGGCCATAACTCAGAAGATACGAAGCACTGAATGGGTTATAAAGGCCCCTTGTGCAGCAGTCAGTATAAAATTGGTATTCTACTACCCACTGTGATGGTGTCAGGTCCCATCAATTGAGGTTGACATCCATTCTTTGCTTAAGGTAAGTAAAGAGCTCTGCAGAAGGAGGAAGGATTAACTTTCAAGGAAATATGGTCAAACTGAAACAACTGTTCAGTACCTGAATTGCCATTATTTTGTATTTGTAATTGTGAAATAAGCCAATTATATGACAATTAGAATGGGGGAAACCAAAAAGAGACTCTTTAGGGTTACCCCATTGTATAGTGTCTATACAGGAGCAATCATAAAACAGACCCCAGTTAGGCACTACTCTAATATAAATATTTAGAACT
The DNA here is from genome assembly GCF_013100865.1 of Trachemys scripta elegans. NCBI lineage: Eukaryota > Metazoa > Chordata > Testudines > Emydidae > Trachemys > Trachemys scripta. Next base: position 28,160,991 of record NC_048308.1, read on the forward strand.
ACTATTAACCATAGCAAAGTATGTAGAAAATGAGGTAAGGGGGAAGAATTAAGTGAACTTACCCTTGGGTCGCTCCGTGTGTTGTCTGTATGAATGATTTGCCTAGCTCTAATCAACTTATTTGACTAATCTTGTCTCTTTTTGTTCACAAATTATTGTAAACTGTGGAATTTCTCAAATGTATTTGTTTTTCAAAGTTATTTACAGAACAATTACTGTTGGAGTTCGTTTGAAAGCAATTTGATGCAAGTGTTTGCTATTCAACATTTGAGATGTTTTGATTGGACCCACTGGCCACATTTTTTCCCCTTCATTTCATAAGTGCAGCTCTAGAATCAGGTTTTCAGCATGAATACTTATGACTATGAATTTACATCCTGCAAATATCCACAATATTCACATAAAATTTGCTGTTTTCATTAACATTCCCTTCCCATAGTCTCATTTGGTAGAAATTTTGTGGAAAGCAAATGCAAAAGAAGTGTGAACACAGTTTATTTAATATTCACAGCAAATGTTAGTCTGTAAAGTGTACTCAGAAGTTTTCAGTTCATTACCCAGCTCCCCCAAGTCAAGGAAAGAGGCTAGTCCTCCAAAAAAATTCAAGTTTCAGACGTCAACTGCTTTTGCTGTGTTCCTCTTAACAAATTACACAGAATTTTACACAATGGAGAAAAAAATCACTTTCCGTAACTGAGATGAAGCTTAAGGGATTTTGTTCCAATACACTAAAATACTTTGAGATGGAGCTCAAAGATGGCAAGTTGTAGCCCAAAACCAGAATGTTACAGAAAGTGGTGAGAATGTGAAAACAGAGAATTGTAAAGAAAACTGTGTTTTCAACCATAATTTTAAAAGCTGTATGTTCTTAGAAAAAGAAAGAAAGAAAAGCCCCTAGAGAAACTTGTTTACGAAGCAGGTATCACTTCATCCTAGGCCCCTGTTTCAGGCATGTTTGTCTACTAAAAGGAAGGATGCAGCCAAAAATGGCTGACTATAAAGAAAGCAAGGTTCTGTAGAACAGCACAACTTCTGTGCATCAGAATTTGTTTAATAATTTTAACAGCTTCTTTTTCTGAGGGGCTGAGCACCCAAAACCCCAAATGAGATTGACGAGTTGAAGTTGGCTTTTGGGGATTTAGGGTGGGGGTCAAAGGTTGTAGCTGCAGTGGCAAATGAGAGAAAAGAAAAAGGGTCAAAATTGTCTATAAACATTGGTTTCAGGCAAGGAGAAGGTATAGCTCTACCTAGCTATGTGTTAGTAACTCACAATTGTCCTAATAAATGCTTCTAGGGTTCCATGCTTAAATCTTTTTGGTTTTGGGTTCTTCCTCATGCGCCTTAATTTTTTCTTTATCTGTTTGATTTGTTAATAACTTCGCTATTTACTCTACTAGAGCTCACAGAACATAGTGCTGGGCAAATATGGGAAATTCCTGCACAGAAGCAGAATTAAGGTAGTACAGGCAACAGAAATCAGTCATTTTTTTTTACTTCAAGTGCTTGACTGTGCAACCTAAATAATATTATTTTAACATAGGGCTGTTAATATGTAATTATAATAATGATGGATTGCTGGGTCCAGAGGGAGGTTTCAGGGGAGCCCAAACAAACATTCCCTCTCACACAAAGGGTGCCACCAGAGGGGAGACTGGACCACTGTAGCCTTGTTCCTTGTCCAGGAGAGGGTGGTCAGAGAGAGGGGAGTCTAGCAGCCCAGTGCTACAGCTGCCATGGCAGCAGCCAGGTGTTCCCAATGCAGTGCATGCTGCTGCTTTTTTGGTGGCCTGAACCTGTGTCTTCAGAATGTTCATGTTCAGTTATCATTTTGTCATGCCAGCAACATTTTCCAAGCAAGAGAAGGGAAATGGCAATGTTTAAGTTTATAACTCAGGAAAATCTAAACAGAATGTCATGAGACAACACAGTCATTTCTCTGCTCCCCGAGTTCTGTCTTTTCTGAATTCCAAAATCCTGCTCCAAACAATACAGATATTAGAACTAGGGCTGTCAAGCGATTAAAAAAAATTAACCACGATTAATTGCACTGTTAAAGAATAATAGAATACCATTTATTTAAATATTTGTGGATGTTGTCTACATTTTCAAATATATTGATTTCAATTACCACACAGAATACAAAGTGTATAGTGCTCACTTTATATTATTATTTTTTATTACAAATATTTTCACAGTAAAAAGCAAAAGAAATAGTATTTTTCAATTCGCCTTATACAAGTACAGTATTGAAATCTCTTTATCATGAACGCTGAACTTAAAAATGTAGAATTATGTACAAGAAAATGACTGCACTTAAAAATAAAATAATGTAAAACTTTAGAACCTACAAGTCCACTCAGTCCTACTTCTTGTTCAGCCAATTGCTCAGACAAACAAGTTTGTTTACATTTGCAGGAAATAATGCTGCGCACTTCTTGTTTACAATGTCACCTGAAAGTGACAACAGGTGTTTGCATGGCACTGTTGTAGCCGGCGTTGCAAGATATTTATGTGCCGGATGTGCTAAAGATTCATATGTCTCTTCATGCTTCCACCATCCTTCCAGAGGACATGCATCCATGCCGATGATGGGTTCTGCTTGATAACAACCCAAAGCAGTACGGACCGATGCATATTAATTTTTATCATCTGAGTCAGATGCCACCAGTAGAAGGCTGATTTTCTTTTTTGGTGGTTCAGTTCTGTAGTTTCCGCATCAGAGTGTTGCTCTTTTAAGACTTCTGAAAGCATGCTCCACACCTCATCTCTCTCAGATTTTGGAAGGCACTTCAGATTCTTAAACCTTGGGTTGAGTGCTGTAGCTATCTTTAGAAATCTCACATTGGTACTTTCTTTGCGTTTTGTCACATCTGCAGTGAAAGTGTTCTTAAACCAAACAACATGTGCTGAGTCATCATCCAAGACTGCTATAACATGAAATATATGTCAGAATGCGGATAAAACATCAGGAGACATACAAGGAGTTCAGTCACAAATTTAATTAACACTTTCTTTTAACGAGCGTCATCAGCATGGAAGCATGTCCTCTGGAATGGTGGCTGACGCATGAAGGGGCATACAAATGTTTAGCATATCTGGCACGTAAATACCTTGCAATGCCGGCTACACAAGTGCTATGCAAATGCCTGTTCTCACTTTCAGGGGACTGTAAATAAGAAGCAGGCAGCATTTTGTCCCTGTAGCGGGGTGGTTACCCGCTCCTGCCCTGAGGGGTTTAAAACAGCCCTGGATGAGGGCTGTGAAAGGGCAAGATGCCTGGGCTGATTGGGAGGAAGCAGGCTCAGCTGGGGCCACGCCGCAACCAGGAGCTCAAGCAGACAGACTCTCTCTGCATTCAGAGAGAGAAGGGCCTGGCTGCAGGGAGCTTAACCAGGAATCTGGAGTGGAGCAGGGCTGGGGAAAGGCCAAGGGAGCCGGGCAGCTCCGGCAGAGGAAAGCTGCAGGCCTGGTAAGGCCTATTAGGTACTGGGTTGCAGGGGGACAGCCCATGGGTAGCCAGAGGCAGCAGGTCCAAACCCCTTTGCCTGTGATGAGTGGCTTATACACTGCAGTCTGCCCCAGTGAATGGGGGCTAGATGAGGACTGGCAGTAGCCAAGACTGAGGTGAAGTGGGGATAGAGGGTTGGGGGTTTCCCAGAGAGGGGAGACCCATAGAGATTGGTGGGGGTACTGCCAAGGGGTAGCCCCCAGGTGAAGGGGCACCGGAGCCCAGGGTGGGACACAGGGGCCAACGGTAAGGCGGATCACCAGCCTGCAGAGGGCGCTCCTGGCTGGAAAATGAGCTAATTCCCAAGGACGACTAACAGGAGGCGCCGCAGGGGTGAGTCCACACCCTTACAGTCCCGTAAATGTAAACAAACTTGTTTATCCTAGCAATTGGCTGAACAAGAAGTAGGACTGAGTGGACTTGTAGGCTCTAAAGTTTTACATTGCACTCAAAAAGCAAAACAGTTATGTAACAAAAAAAATCTACATTTGTAAGATTGCACTTCAGTACTTGTATGAGATGAACTGAAAAATACTATTTATCATTTTACAGTGCAAATATTTGTAATAAAAAATAATAATGTAAAGTGAGCACTGTATACTTTGAAATCAATATATTTGAAAATGTAGAAAGACATCCAAAAATATTTAATAAATTTCAATTGGTATTCCATTGTTTAACTGTGCGACTAATTTTTTTGAGTTAATCGTGTGAGTTAACTGCAATTAATCAACAGCCCTAATTAGAACTTAAAAAAAAAAAAAAAAAAAAAAAGAGGCTGCAAGAATCACTTGTGATGGAAAAGGTTAAGGATCCTAAATACAGTGGTTGCTATTTCTACAGTGCCTTCCATCCAAGAGTTATGGGTGCTTCATTGTCGTCAATGAATTAATCCACAATTTGTGTTAAGCAGGGCTGGCTCTAACTTTTTGGCCGCCCCAGACAAAAAAGAAGAGCACCGCCCCGCCGTAACACCCCCCCACCCAGCACCATGCTGCTGAACCCCACCCCCCCAGCGCTGTGCCAGGCCACTGAAACCCTCGGAGCACCGGGCCGCCCAAATCCCCCCCTCCCTCCCCGAGTGCTGGGCCACCCAACCCCCCCCGAGTGCTGGCCGGCCAAACCCCGCCCCCCCCCTCTGAGCACCGCACCGGGCCACCCAAACCCCCGCCCCTCCCCCCCAAGCACCTCGCCGGGATGGCCAAACCCCCGCCCCCCCCGAGCGCCGTGCCGGGCTGGCCAACCCCCCCAAGCGCCGGGCCGCCCAAACCCCCACCCCGAGTGCAGAG